>NC_090648.1:263825032-264125032 GCF_040937935.1 Hyperolius riggenbachi
ACATTGTATTGTAGTCACCTTTAGAGTTTTAAGAGTATAAAAAAAACAAAAACAAAACAAAATGACACTGAAATGAAACAAAACCACAGAGGTGGAACAGCACAGAGTGGGTAACTCTCAAATACCAGAAAGTTGGTTCCTGGCCATTTGGGACCATTTATGTAAGAAAAAAAAAAAAAAGAGGTATCTGCCTCCACTGATTTATTTAAACTGATGTGATCATCCACATTGGGTACCATAAAACTTTTATAGACCTTCAGTATTTCAAGTAAATAATATAAACCATTAACCACACTGATATAAGCAAGGCTCAGTATCTTGATGCCCTTTTTAGCACTTTGAACGGGATATATCTGGACCGTATGACATCTTTCTCCATGTAGTAGTAAGTGCTGCAGATTATGTCCCATGGCAGTTTTCTCCCTTAGGATACAGAGTGCATGGTCTAACTTGACTCGCTGATCTGCAGATCCGTTCACAAGCTTGTTAAGGATCGCCTGTAACGCCTTGTTCACATTATAAATCCGCAGCACTATTACAGAGCTTTTCAAAGCTCGGTTGCTCAGCGATTTTTGTTTTTCACTTCCTGAACGCTAACCCAAAAATAATTACATGTATTTATTCATAGAAGCGCTCAGGAAATCGCTATACAAAGTGCTTTTTCAAGCGCTTTGCGATTTCCCTATACCTTCCATTGAGCAAAAGCTCTCAGAAAATGGTACATGTAGAGCATTTGCGATTTTAGTAAAATCGAAACACACATGTAAACACTCTCATAGGGAATCACGGCACAAGCGCTTTTCGAGCTATTTCTAAAATCTCCAGCGCTTAAAAAAAACCTGCAAATGCTCATAGTGTGAACAAGCTCTAAAGGAGGCAGGAGGTCCTCTTCAGTAACAATCCCATACCGCCAACTTCCCTACAGGGACCATCACTACACAATAAAAGACCACACTTACCTTCGGTAAAGTCTTTTCCAGTAGTCCAGGGGACAGCACCCCTCCTCTGAGACTTGTCTCCCTCCCACTTCTGGACAGGAAGCTATTAATAAAATAAATTTGCATAATGGACAGCAGACAAATACAAGCCACTCACAGATGTTCTCCAGTAAATAAAAAAGATGACCCGGACTCACCGTACTGTGCTTGCATAATTTCTTTTCTTAATAGATCCCACATAGGGTGGGAAGTAGGGGTGCTGTCCCCCGGACTACTGGAAAAGACTTTACCGAAGGTAAGTGTGGTCTTTCCCAGAACGTCCTTGGGACAGCACTCCTCCTCTGAGACGATGAACAAGATGAATAACTAGGGTGGGACTACTGCCTGTAGAACTTTTCTACCAAAAGACAGATCACCACTTGTCAAAAGATTAAGTCTATAATGTTTTACAAATGTGTTTTGGCTGGACCAGGTAGCCGCTCTGCAAATCTGCTCGATGGAAGCCCCAGCCCTCTCTGCCCAAGATGTCGAGACACTTCTTGTAGAGTGAGCCTTGACAGATGTTGGTACAGTCTTCCCTTGCGACTGATAGGCTGTGGAAATAGCTTGTCTTATCCATCTGGCAATAGTAGTTTTAGATGCACGTAAACCTCTATTTTTTCCTCCAAAAAGTATGAATAGAGCATCCGTTCTTCTCCAAGTTTTGGATCTATCCAGATAATGAAGCAGAGATCTCCTGACATCCAGGCAATGTAGACGCTTCTCTTTATCGTTTGACTGATTTTCACAAAAGGAGGGAAGAAAGATTTCTTGAGTTCTGTGAAACTTTGAAACTACCTTAGGAAGAAAGGCTATATCTGGGCGGAGAGTAACCTTATCATCCGTGACAATACAGTAGGGTGGCCTAATTGATAAAGCTTGCAATTCGCCTACCCTTCTGGCCGACGTAATTGCTATGAGAAATGCTATTTTTAAAGACAACATTCTTTCGGAGATTTGATCCAGAGGTTCAAACGGGGGATCACACATAGCCTGTAATACAATATTCAAATCCCAAGTAGGGGTTTTTGGCCTAACTACAGGTCGTAGCCTTTTCAGGGCCTGGAAAAAACGCACAAAGAATTCTTCCTGAGCCAACTTTCGCTGTAAAAAAACACTAATTGCTGCCGTTTGTACTTTCAAAGTGCTAATACTTAAGCCCTTTCTAAATCCTGACTGCAGGAATTCCAATACTGAAGTGGATGAATGGATATCCATCTTTTTATCCCTGCACCACTCATTGTATATTCTCCAGGCTTTTTGATATATAACTCTAGTGACCTTCTTGCGACTCTGAATTAAGGTCTCCGAAAGACTATCCGAGAAACCCTTTGCCTTTAAGATGTTCCACTCAGGTTCCATGCAGAGAGATGCATCTGCTGTAGGTTCGGATGGAACGCTGGACCCTGCTGGAGTAAATCCGGACGTTGAGGCAACATCAATGGAGCATCTGCTATTAATCTCTGTAAAAGACTGAACCAAGGTCTCTTTGGCCAAAAGGGAACTATCAGAATTACTCGTGCCTTGTCCTGACAAATTTTGCTGAGAACTCTCGATATCTGTGATAGCGGGGGGGAAGGCATACATCTGCTCGGAACCCCAATTCAGCGAGAAAGCGTCTATTGCCCATGGTTTGTCCTGAGGGTACAGAGAGCAGAACTTTGGACATTTTGCGTTTATTTTTCTTGCAAACAGGTCCACCGATGCTTGAGCCCATGTTGAACTGACGGTCTGAAACACTTCCAGATTCAGGGACCATTCGTCCTGCCTCAACACAGATCTGCTTAGATAATCCGCTAGATGGTTGCTTGTACCTTTCAGATGCACTGCTCTGATGGATTTCAGATTGGCCTCGGACCAGTGAAGGATTCTGGACGCCTGTTTTTCTAATAGTTGGCTTCTCGTTCCTCCCTGCCGGTTGATATACGCTACTACGCTGTTGTTGTCTGTGCGTATCAGAACATGACACTGACTGATGTGACTGCTGAAATGTTGTAAACCCTTCCATACAGCCTGTAACTCCTTGCTGTTTGATGATCTTCCCTTCATCAGATTTGACCAAGGACCCTGTGCTGGAAGATCGTCCACATGAGCTCCCCACCCCCAGGAGCTGGCATCCGTTGTCAAGAGTCTTTTGTGTTGGAAAGCACCACAGTCGACCTTGTGACAGTCTTACAGGATCTTGCCACCACCTGAGAGATGCTTTCACTGAGTATGGAATTAATACTTTCCTCTCTAGAGAAGCAATGTGCTTGTTCCAATTTCTGAGAATCCATTTTTGAAGAATTCTGGAATGTAACTGACCCCATTGGACTGCTGGAAAGGAGGAGGTTAGTAGTCCTAGGACTGACATGGCTTTCCTCAACGTGATCGAACCCATTGCCTGAAAAGAGATAACAGTATTTAGAATAGCAGATATCTTTCTGTGAGGTAGGTATACTTTTTCATCCACAGTTGAAATAGTCAACCCCAAAAATTCCATAGATTGCCTGGGCTCAATGGAAGACTTGGACCAGTTAATTAGCCACCCTAGAGACTGCAGAAATTTACCTGTGCTCTTACAGAATCTGCTGAGTCACCCCAAAATAATAAATCATCTAAGTAGGCTAAAACATTTACTGACTTAGTTCTCAACACTGCTAATACTTCAGACATAAGTTTTGTGAAAAGCCACGGGGCCGAGGACAGGCCAAAAGGTAATGCGTTAAATTGGAAGTGTCTTACCTCTCCCTGAACGCAGGTGGCAAATCTCAGGAACTGTTGTGATATCAGATTTATCGGGATATGCAAATAAGCGTCTTTCAAGTCTAGTGATGCCAGGAAACAGTTCTTTTGCAACAGATTTACTACTGATTTGATGTTGTCCATTCTGAATTTTCTGTGCCTTACGGCCTTGTTCAATATTTTTAGGTTGAGAATAAATCGAAACTCCCCCTGAGGCTTTTTTACCAGAAATATCGGGGAATAATACCCCAGTCCTCTTTGACATGCTGGAACTTCCCTGATTACTCTTTTTTGTAGCAATGCTGAAATTTCCTTTTGTAGGGCCTCTCTCTGTACTCGAGACTTCTGTTCCTGATTTATCCAGAATCTTAGCGGAGGTGGGGATTTGAACTCTATGGTATAACCTTCTAACACAATTGTCTCCATCCATTGATTGTGAGGGAGGAGGTGACGCCACAGCTCGTAGAAGTGGGATAACCTTCCTCCCACTGGTAGCCTGGCGTCATTGTTTAGTTTGTTTTGGATTTTGGGTAAAGTTAGACCTGCCTCTTTGTGGTTTATTGGGTCCCCATCTCCTTCTAGAGGAGGTTTTAGGGTCTGGATCTGGTTTATTAGGGGGGCGAAAGGAACGCCTAGATTGAAAGGGCCTCCTCTTCGCGGGAAAAATTTTCTTTGCATCCGCAGTTCTTTCTAGAGTTTGCTCTAATTTAGAACCGAAAAGGAATTCTCCTTCACATGGTAAACCACATAACTTAGAACGGGAAGAGTTATCCCCCTGCCAGGTTTTCACCCATACTCCACGCCTGGCTGAATTAACCAGGGCCGTGGTTCTGGCTGTTAGCTTTACCGTATCATCCGCCGCATCAGTGAGATAATTGGTGGCATTAAACAACCTAGGGAAGTCTTTAAGAATCTCTTCTCTAGGGACTCCAGCAGCTATCTTATCCTGGGTTTCTGCTAGCCAGGTTCTTAAGGACCTACCCACTGCCGTAGAGGCTACTGAGGGTTTAAATGTTAGGGAAGAAGACTCCCAAGCCCTTCTTAAGAGATTGTCAGTCTTTTTATCAATGGGATCCTTTAAGTTCCCAAAATTTTCAAACTGTAAATCTGTCTTCTTTGATACCCTCGAAAAAGATGGCTCGAGCTTGGGAGAATTACCCCAGAATTTTTGGTCTTCCGCAGAAACCGGGTATCTACGAGATAAGGAACGGGGCCAAAAGGCCCTCTTCTCCGGATCATCCCACTCCTTCCTAATCATATCTTTTAAAGAGGAATGGACTGGAATGAAACAAGTCAGGGGGTCTGACAAGCTCTCGTACATTTGATCCAAGGGTGTCAAAGGTTTCTTTTCAATAGTGATTCCCATGGCAATACGCATATCAGACAATAATTCTTTCATAAGTTCTGGCGAAAAAGCAAATTTCTGATGCGTATCGGATTTATCAACGGTATCCTCAGCGGATATTTCTTCAAAGGAGGAAATTTCTCCCTCCTCTTCAGAAATTTCCGATTCTAACTCCTCACCCCTTTTTCTTTTTGAACTGAGGGGAGGAAGTGGAACTGCTCGCACAGAGATATCAGTAATAGAGGGGGGCCCCTGAACCTGAATATCGCTATCCTGAGGCACTGAAGTGGTTGAAGCAGAAGCAGAAGCTGAAGCAGAAGCAGCAGCAGCAGCAGAAGTAGAGGCTATAGCTGAGTCTTTTATATCCTTTATAGCAGAAGACATCTCTGAACGCATCCACCCCATTAAATACTTGAAAACAACTGGCGATTCGTCTTTAACAATTTTGTCGGTACAATATTGACATAATTTCCTGGAGGTAGGAGCTGATGAAGATATACGGTTACTACAAATAACACATCGTCTTTCTTTGGAGGTTGATGCATGTCTACTCTGAGTGGACTGAGAAGATGACTTGTCTTTATCTTTATCACTCTTGTCAGATTTAGCAGGTTTGGGCTGAAAAATATCAAACAGAAAAGTCATCAGTCCCCTCAGTGTAAACCAACCGCAGTGTCCGCAAAAGACCATACATTTGCTCACCAGAGAGGGTTTAGGGCCAGACTCTGCAGATTGCAGATTAGAAAGGCCTGCGGCGTCCTCCATGGTCACCAGCAGCATTGAGACCATAAAACAAATTTTGGGCTTAAAAACCCTACCCTCACCTCCAGCTCCTCCTCGACGATTCTCAGCTGGTCCGCATTTCTCTGCATCAGCTTCTCCAATCACCGCCGCGGCCTGCACTCAGCGCCGGTCACGTGATCTCCGTCATGTGGGACGCCTGCACATGACGTCACTGCGCCTACACCGGAACTTCCGGAAAGCGCTCTGCCGTCCATAAATCTTCCGGATTCCGTGGAGAAGCCTTCCATACGCTGGACGCGCGGCACACTGAGTCCCCTGCTCAGCCCGATTTGCCTGCTCCACCGCTGCACCTGCCACCTGACATGGGAGCATAGAGACCTCCCCACCGCTTCCGTCCGGGACAGGAAAAACAACTGGAGAACATCTGTGAGTGGCTTGTATTTATGTCTGCTGTCCATTATGCAAATTTATTTTATTAATAGCTTCCTGTCCAGAAGTGGGAGGGAGACAAGTCTCAGAGGAGGGGTGCTGTCCCAAGGACGTTCTGGGAAAATAGACATAGGATTAGATTGTGAGCTCCACTGAGGGACAGTTACTGACAAGACAATATACTCTGTACAGCACTGCAGAAGAGGTCGGCGCTATATAAATACTAAATAATAATAATAATAATAATAATAATAAGTGTGTGAATGCAATGGTTTCTCTCTGATAGCAAGTGCCAGCAGCGTATAAGTGCTGGTCTCTGTTCACCTCTCCTTAACAGCAACCAGTAGCGTTCCTACCTAAGGGCGCAGGGGGGCGTGGCGCACCGGGTGCCAGACAGCCAGGGGGGTGTCGCCACGACCCCCCTACACCTGACTAAGGAGGGGAAGAGCAGCGCTAGAAGGAGAAGTGAAAGCAGGGATAGCGGCCGGGAGGGGGGAAATATCCCCCCCCCCTCCCTCACCTGGGTCCCCCTCCTTCTGCCTCTCTTCTCCCCCCAAAAATGCGGGCAGCGGGCCGGGGGCAGTGGGCAGCGAGCAGGCTGGCGCGGAGAATACTCACGTTACTTCCGCGTATCAGCCTGGAACGCTGCATCGCCATCACGTGCCTCTTCTGCGCCTCCAATCATTGGGGGGGCTGATTCTGCCCCATTTTGCCCCTATGTGCAATCAATGCCTCTAATACTCTCAGCCATATACCCTGAACAAGCAGGCAGACCAGATATTGTAACCTGTAACAAAAAAATGTATATACTCCAAGTAGAGGGAAGCCTCTGGGTGGAAGAATGTACAACATGAAAAATACATCTGTTAACATCTAACAGTTATTAGCAGAGCCCCGGTGGGACAATAGTAGACACCAGGCTCTATACTTCCATGGACTTCACATGAGCAATGCTTTGAGCAGATGCTGGTTTATTATTCAGATGAAGGTGGGAAAAAGAATGGCTTGAAGGGGGAACTTCAGCCTAAACAAGCATACTGTCATTAAGTTACATTAGTTATGTTAATTAGAATAGATAGGTAATATAATTTTTTTACCCACCCCGTTTTAAAAGAACAGGCAAATGTTTGTGATTCATGGGGACTGCCATCTTTGTCATGGGGGCAGCCATCTTTTTGGTTGAAAGGAGGTGACAGAGAGCATAAGACACAGTTACAACTGTCCTGTGTCCTGATAACCCCTCCCAGCTGCATGCGCTAGGCTTCAAATGTCAAATTCAAAATGTAAAAATAAATAAATAAATAAATAAAAAATTGCACCAAAACAGCAGAATGAGAACAACATCAGAAATCCCATCATGCTTTGCACAGCATCAGGGGAAAAAAGCCCGGGCAGTTTTCTTCTGTGCAGCTAAAAATGAGGCTTGTATAAGAGAAACAAAGTTCTGATGCTGTGAAACTGTTAAAGAAACACCAGGCCTTTTCAGTGCTGCTGAGTCGATTTTTAGTCTGGAGGTTCACTTTAACAGAATGTGTCATAACAGAAAGCTGAATTCAGAGAGCCTGCTAAAGTTCAGAAGACCCCTATTAATGTCAGCAGAGAGTACTGCTGAGATGGTGAGGCTGCATAGTATGCAGTCTTACCTTCACTTTCACTTACAGTGATCCACTCCACTACATTGACTACAGGGTGGATTTAAGGCTAATTGGACACTAGGTCTGGCGGTTCTGCATTTGCTCTCCTGCCGCAGGACCACTGCAGCAAGTGTCGCAGCACATCATTTTGTATTTTAAACATCCTGCAGCAAAGTGTGCCAACAGGATAATCTACTTAGCTCCATCTCTCACTCAGTGACTTGGTCCCTGCTGGACAGGAAATACGTCACTGGATATCATATGATCAGCACATGCACACCACTACTGCAACAATCTATAAAAATTGTTGTAGTGCCAATGACTGTAACGCAAACATGTGCTGAGCAGTTATGTTTGGCAATGCACTGAGGAGTCTGTGTCAATCAAAAGCATTTCCATCGCATGGCGTTACACCACGGGTACTGAGGCCAGTCTCATAGAGACTAATGCCCACTGTCACGTGGAAGTCGTGGGAGAGAGGAACGCAATGTGATGTGGAGCAGTAGTGTGAAAGGGGCCTAAGATGACTTAGTGGTCAAAGAAATCATGGCAGTAAGGAATCATGACAGTAAGGACACCAAGAATGGCTTTATCAGCAAGTAATGCATTAACGATCTGCTATTAACTGAACAAACATCACCATTTATTCATTTAAAAACAGCGGTGCTTAATTTCATATGGTGCTACACATTTATTAATAAACTTGGGACCATCTGATTTTCTCAGTCTGCTATAACTGGTTAAGTTCAAGTTCAACTGAAAGGAGAAGAATATGGAGGCTGACATATTTGTTTCCTGTTGAACAATACCAGTTGCCTGGCAGCCCTGCTGATCTATTTGGCTGCAGTAGTGTCCGAATAACACCAGAAACAAGCATGCAGCTAATCTTGTCAGATCTGACAATGTCAGAAACACCTAATCTGCTGTATGCTTGTTCAGGATCTATGGCTAAAAGTATCAGAGGCAGAGGATGAGCAGGTTGGCCAAGCAACTAGTATTGCTTAAAAGGAAATAAATATGGCAGCCTCCATATCCCTCTCATTTTAGTTGAGCTTTAAGTCAGTTTCCAACATGAAAACAATGGAGGAGCTCTGCACAATGCCAAGGTTTACCATATGTTTATGGACGTAGCCGATCACAGCACCAAATCACACATAGTTGACATGTTTTGGACTTGTCTGGTACTTAATCATAGCTGTTTCGGCGGCGATCTCACCAGGGGGAAGCAGAGCCTCGGAGGAGAGGAAGAAGAATGGCGGCCGGCGTCGGGATCCCCAGGAGGCGAGTTAAAAATGCCTGCTGCGTGCATTGCTCTGCATAGCCCTCCCGGTGGCTACCACCAGCTCGGGGATACCGCTCCTGGCAGGTTTTTTCCACCCAGAGCTGAACTCGTGATAAGTAACCGCTAAGGAGGTTAAGGCTAATTTCACACATGGAGGCGTACGATTGTCCTGCGACAAGAGCCCAGGGCAGGACAATCGCACACCTCCATTCACCCATGCATATTACCCTATAGCAAATTGCGCCAACAGGGTAATATGCATAGCTCCCCTCACCCCAACAGTGACATGCTCCCTGCTAGACAGAAAGCACATTGCTCCTTTTTTTCCCCCATGATCGGTGCATGCGCGTCACATCTGTGTCACCTCTGCATCATCATCACCATTTCCACCACATTGCTCAGCACTGCAGGTAGTGTGTCATGTCTCATTGAGGCTGATTGTCACTTGCTACGGGGGAGCGTTGGGGGAGCATACCACGATACAATGCAATGTTCCAAGTGTGAAAGTAGCCTAAATACTTTAAAAAGATCACTTTAGTTGTGTAACTATTTGGATTATTTTGCAAAACTGACCCCCCCCCCCCACACACACACACATATCGTTTCTAGTAATGGTCATCCAGTGTATTTCCACATGTATTGATGATAGTGTATGCCAAGTACAAGCACAGCCCTACGTGTTATATATATATATATATATATATATATATATATATATATATATATATATATATATATATATATATATATATATATATATATATATATATATATATATATATTTTACAAAACGTATCACTAGAATCAATTGATCCTTTTATTCACATCCAAGCAACTTTACCTGAAATAGCTAACCTGCTATTACTCTGCCTTTGAACTTTAGTACTTTAGTGAGGTGATAGGAACTGCAATTTGCTCTGTCTGCTGTAAATTTTTTGATGCAAAGAGAAGAATATAAGAAAAAACAAAAGAAAATAACTTGATTGACACCTGCACTGGTCCTAAGCAATATAATTTTTTTTTTTAACAATGAGGCCTTGTTCACATTGCGTTCCGATCGTGTTAGCGTTGGGCGATTGACACAATTTGTTTTTGCGATACCCGGCGCTTGGGTGGGCGGTGCGTTTTTGTTAAAAACGCTTTTCAAGAGCATTTTTTTATTTTACTCCCTGACGCAAGTCAGGAAGTGAACTCTTTAACGCAGAAAATAATAAATACAATGTATTTATTCTTAAAAACGTGAATGCATTCGTTGCACAAAACGATTTTGTGAGCGTTTTTCCTATACCTTCCATTGAGGCAAAGTCACCTAAAAAACGGCACTGCTTTGCTAAGCGGATCGGAAACGAACCACTCAGATGTGAACTCTCTCATAGGGAATCATTGCACAAGCTTTTTTAGGGCGATTTTGAAAATCGCCTGCACCTGAAAAAAGGGCAAAAACGCTCTTAGTGTGAGCCCTAAAAGAATGTTTTTTTAAATACATAGACAGATCCCTCTGACTGAACAGGATTTGAGGTAAACGTGAATAATGGCTGCTACCAGCATTTTCACACAGGTCACATTACTTAAAGGGAACCAGAGATGAACGTTTCACACAAAATAAGCATATCAGTCGGTAACTCCTTGAGCGTCTGGTTCATAAACGCCTGACCCAGTACCTCAATGCCAACTCACTGCTAGACCCACTGCAATCTGGATTTCGGCCTGCCCACTCAACCGAAACTGCTCTCACCAAAGTGGTCAACGACCTTGCCTTAGCTAAAGCTGAAGGTAAATGCTCCATTCTCCTCCTCCTTGACCTTTCAGCAGATTTTGACACAGTAGATCATCCCCTACTCCTCCAGTCCTTGGGCATTCATGATCTCGCCCTGTCCTGGCTTTCATCCTACCTCTCCAACCGCTCCTTGAAGACCGCCTTCAATGAGTCCTCATCCACCCCCAACCACCTCTCGGTGGGTGTCCCCCAAGGTTCGGTCCTTGGCCCCCTAGTGTTCACCCTATACACATCCTCCATTGGCAAGGTTATCTCCTCCATGTTTTTTAACTATCATCTGTATGCAGATGACACCCAGATCTACCTCCACACCCCTGACATATCCACCACTACCATGGACAAGGTCTCCTCCTGCCTATCAGCCATCTCCTCCTGGATGTCCGCTAGGTTACCGAAACTAAATCTAGACAAAACGGAATTTATGATCTTCCCACCCCGGCCATCTATGAACCTCCCAGATGTGCATGTCACTGTTAACCACACTACCATTCACCCTACCTCTCAAGCCCGCTGTCTGGGTGTCACCCTGGACTCCGCACTCTCCTTCACTTCCCACATCCAAAACCTCACAAAGTCCTGCAACTTCCACCTTCGTAACATCTGTAAGATTCGCTCTTTCCTGACCTCTGCCACCACCAAACTCCTCATCCATGCCCTCATAATTTCCCGCCTTGACTACTGCAATGCCCTGCTGTCTGGTCTCCCTATGACCCGAACAGCCCCACTGCAATCCATCATGAATGCGGCAGCCAGAATTATCCACTGCTCCCATCGCTCCACCACGGCAGATCCCCTCCTAGAATCCCTCCACTGGCTTCCTATCCAGTCCAGAATCAGATTCAAGATACTGTGTCTGACCTACAAATCTGTCCACAAAACCTGTCCAACCTACATTTCCGATATTACTCAGAGGTACACACCTAGCCGCTCACTGCGCTCTTCCAATGAACTTCGCCTAACCGCCCCCCGCATCACCAAGTCCCATGCACGCCTCCAGGACTTCTCAAGAGCTGCTCCAACACTATGGAACTCCCTACCTACACCCATTAGGGCAGCCCCCTCCTTCAACATCTTCAAGAAAGCCCTCAAAACTCACCTTTTCACTCTGGCCTACTACCCCTCACAAGTGTTTTAAACCCACAGCTGAACTCTGGTCCCCTACCGTTCGTGTCCTTACCTCTCCCTCTAGATTGTAAGCCTTTGGGCAGGGTCCTCCTCCTTTTGTGTCCTACCTGATCATGCACCTCCATTACTGTGAACCAATGCTATGCATCTGAGTAAACCTAACTTGCCTAATCTCCATGCTCCATCCAGTGACTGACAAAGCATTACCTGGTACTCATACTGTGCTGTGTGATCTGGTTTTCTTGTATTCCTGTATTGTCATATTGCTGTATGTCACCCCTAAATATTGGCTGTAACCTAAATTAATGTTCAGCGCTGCGTAATATGTTGGCGCTTTATAAATACAATAAATAAATAGCTTGTAAAGAATAAATGCTCTACCTGATAACTACGCCGCTCTGGTGTGCCTTTTTTAGTGTTTTTTATCCATTATTGCTCCAGGAAAAATCAAATATGGCCGCCGGCTAATATCTCTTCTGCTTCCGGGTTATGAATGAGTTGTTCTGGATGTGCTGTCTAGGGTATATGAGACTAGGCTGCTATTTAGGCTATATGAGAAAGGCTGCTGCAGCCTTTCATCTGTGTGCTTTCATTTTGGTATGATGTTCAGCTGCCTGTAGGAAGTGTCTCTCATAGGAATGAAACTGCAGTCATCATCATTATCTAGTGCACACAAAGCACACAGGGATCATATTGCAGCCACACTTGTCTGTTTCAGAGATTCTCTCTCAGCAGCAGCAGCAGCCCCTCCCATATTATCACAGCTCCAGTATGCAAAGTAGGAAATCTAAGCCAGGAGGGGGAAGGCTTGGGCTTGAAAAGACTCCACAGAAGAGTGACTCAGCTATAATGATTCCAGGTCAAACCTAGACTGAGCCAGTCGGGGATTCTTATCACAGCTGCTAATAGACTAATTAAGCAGATAAGAATGAAACTAAAAGCAGGGTAGGTGTTTACTGTCATGTTCCCACTGATAAATGTAATAAAATACATGAGGGTGCTTTGTCTCTGGTTCTCTTTAAAGCAAACTGAGCTGACAGAAAACAAAGTTTGATACTTATCTAAGAAGAGGAACACAGGCGTGGCCGTATTTGCGCATATGCAGTTCGGAAACGCTTGTACACAAAGTGGAGAATGGCCACGAGAACGGACATGTTCAGAGGACCCTTTTGTGACAACGATGCGGTTGAGGAGCCGATCGTGGGACTTCCTTCTTAGGTAAGGATCTAACTTTTTTTTTATGTTAGCTCGGGTTTACAATGTCATGTCAGAGTATACTTTTGCTTTAAAGGGAATCTGAAGTGAGAATCATATGCTGGATGTCATATTCATATCCTTTAAAACAATACCAGTTTCCTGGCAGGCCTGCTGATCTCTGGCTGCAGTAGTGTGTGAATCACGCATCTGAAACAAGTATGCAGCTAATCCAGGCAGACTTCAGTTAGAGCCTACAGTTAAGACTAGTACAAACTTTCAATTATGATTGGCCAATCACTGACCAATTTTACCACCTCCATGTAGTATGTGGGTTTACCTACACAATTTGCTCATAGTATTTAATATCAGTTGATCCCTCATACTACATGGAGGTGGTAAAATTAGTCAGCGATTGGCCAATCATAATTAAAAGTGTGTACCAGCCTTTAACATATTAAAATTCAGAAGGACAGCCAGAGAATTTGTAATGTTTAAAAGGAAATAGGTATGTCAGCCTCCATATCCCTCTCACTTAATGTGCGCTTTAAGCTTCCAGTAAGAATCTGCAACCGTACCTTCCAGAGACTCCATACCAGTCGCTTGGGCCAGCAGGTCTTCATGTCGTGCAACTACCTACAAAACACAAAATAGAATTCGATTTTGAATGTTTTTCAGCTGGGTGGTAATTATTTATTATAATTTATAGAGATGTGATTACACACATTTTTAAAGTGGAATGAAACCCAGGATTTCTACTTTGCTCTAAAAGATTATTTACAGCACATAATATACTAACACAATTTAAAAAAAAAAAAAAAAAAACAGCATTCAAAGGGTTAACCTCCAGGGCATTACGGACGAGCTCAGCTCGTCCAGTAATGCCGCAGGGCACTGCTCAGGCCCTGGTGGGCCAATTTGGACATTTTTTTTTTTTCAAACATGCAGCTAGCACTTTGCCGCTACACGCGGCAAAAGAGCCCCCCCCCCCCCCCAGACCCCGTGCGCAGCCTGGCCAATCACCGCCAGGCTGCGCTGTGGGGTGGGTCGGGACTCCCTGATGTCACGACATCAATGACGTCATTACGATCATCGCCATGGCGACGGGGGAAGCCCATACAGGAAATCCCGTTCAGAACGGAATTTCCTGTTGTAAATGGGCGCCGGCGTTGATCGGAGATGCTGGGGGGACGCCGCAGGGAGGGGGGAATCATGTAGCTAGCGCTAGGCTAGCTACATGATAGAAAAAAAAAATAGGGTAAAAAAAAAACTCCCACGGCCGCGGAAATAAGACCGCCAGGGAGGTTAAATCACAGGACTGACTTTTCCTCCTGCAGGAGCAGCCTCATCAGAACTGGTAATAACCTTATCTTGTGTTTACATTCTTCACTTGATACAATTAAGTAAACATTCTCTGACTGTGCAGAATCTTCTGCTAATGTGTCCTGAACTGAAACACTGCTCAGAAAAAGTTACTGGGTGCATTTACAATAGAAATACAACGGTTATGAATAAAATGCACCAGCAGCTTTTAAAGTAAATAAACTGAACTGTGGGAACTTATATTTCTAAATGAATAATAATACTTGTGCACAAAAGCAAATATGATAATTGTATGGATTATAAAAAAAAAAAAAAATATAGGAAAACACATTTTTATTGAATATTTTGTCGGAGTTTAAAACCGCTTTAAGAAGATGCATTAAACATCTAAAGACGCTTTTATATGGATTTATTTGTGCAACACTGTAAGCAATATGAATACACCTTATACAGTATTGACAATAAAAATGTAATAAAAATATTAAAAATACAATTATAGCTAATTAAAAAGATAAAACCAAACACATTTTACAAGATGTTCAAGCAATTGCTTATTACCCATTTCAGCACCACAAAAACAATATGAGTCAATGCCAGGGGGCAGCACTGAACCAACACACTCATAATTGTACTGTTTATTCCATTTCCCTTTTTATGCTGTCACTGGCTGAAGAAAGCGTTACAAGCTTTGCTAGTCTTATCATTAGTAACTTGGGCAAGCCACAGGGCACTATCTCAACCCTACGCAGACACTATGGAATAAGGGTGCATCATACATACATACATCATACATCCAATTTGGAATGGTCAGCGACTGGCCAATTTTACCACTTCCATATAGTATGAGAGCTTATATACACAATGTGTTCAAAGTATGAAAAATCTGCTGGCCCTCATACTACATGGAGTAAGAGGCCGATTTTAAATTAACAGTATAGAAAGAAAGCAAAGCAGAGGAAAATATTGGTCAGTATGAATCCGTCCCATAATTGACAGCCTCATTAGGGACTTTGAGCTGCACACCGAGCAAACAATACAGTACAGTCAATTAGCAGGTAGTGATGAGCTCACGAGTAGTGAGCTCCTTAAATCAGTGATTAAAATGAGGTTTAATTGCCTTAGCTGTGTGGCTGGGAGAAAGGGGGCTACTTACCCATAAGTCCTCTATGCGTTCCAAACATCTTGCACACGCGCCCTATCAGACTGGTTGGAAGACTCACTACGCGCACTTCCTCCTTCAAGCCGGAATATGCAGATCGCAGAGCTGTACCAGGGATTAGACGGCGGTTTCGCCGTCTAACAGTCTCCCGAGCGGCAACCGCTAAGAGACTGAAGGCGGAGCTGTGCTCCACTCACCAAGCAGGAGATGCGCGTGCACCCTGCGCGTGATCTCCTGCAAAACAGAGCCCCAGGACTTTACACCGATCGGCGTTAGGCGGTCCTGGGGTTGCCGCCGCGGCCACACCCCTCGGCGTGACGCGGTCGGCTAAAGGTTAAAGGACACCTGAAGTGAGAGGAATATGGAGGCTGAGATTTATTTTCTTTTAAACAATATGAATAGCCTGGTGGTCCTGCTGATCTTCCTGGCTTCTGTATTGTTTGATTCACGCACCTTAAACATGCATGTGGCAAAACCAGTCAGAAATATCTGATTTGCATGCTTGTTTGGGTTCTACGGCTAAACGTATTAGAGGCAGAGGATCAGCAGGCCAGCCAGGCAACTTGCATTCTATAAATGGAAATAAAAATGGCAGCCTCCACTATTCCCCCTCTGGGTCCACGTGGATAGTAGGAAACAATGTAATTCGGCTTCCAGCTTTTGCTGGAGGCCGAATTACAGTGTTTGCAAAGTAACTTCAGCTCCATCTTCTGACGGCACCAAAGTTACTGACTGTGCGCTGCTACATCCGTATTTCCTATTACGGCCTATGGTGGCGCCGGCGCCCAAGTCTCCTGCTCTGCATTTGCAGCGTTTGTCCACATCCAACTCACTTCAAGTGTTCTTTAATGTACCCAAGGATAAAAGGGAGGTGGCTGGAACTCATTTTAAAGTACACCTGTGGTGGGGAGGACGAGGGGTGTTAGATATTTACTTCTGTAGTTGGAAACCTTTGGATGGGAACCCATGCTGAAACAGTGTGATGCAGATGGATCTGGGAAGCCTCTGGATCATCCAGAGGCTTCCCACTACTGAGGTAAATATCTACCTTTATTTATAACTCACTGCAGGTAGCCTTTACCATAAACTTTGTACACAGAGATATCATAGGTTGGATTTGTTAAGCCAACCTATGATCATGTCACTGCATTTCAATGTGTGGGAACTCACTCCACTGCCCTCTCTATTACCATCCTGCCATGGTATGAAATCAGCAAAAATCGCTATTAAAAGTAATCAAAATACACCTACAAAAATGTTTTGTTTTAGGCCTTTTTATACAGACAATCTGGAAAATGTATATAATAAATTTTATGTCCATGCTATGCCAACATACCTGCAAATGCAACTCTTTATCCAGCTGACTGATGCCTTGAGCAAGCTTTGCCAACTGTTCTGCAATCACAGCCTGATGGATGGACTGGGAGGTGTAAATTTTAACATCAAAATCATCACGCACAAAGTCAGTGTAACATTCTGAAAAAGGAAGGCAGATACAAGTTAGCTTTAACCTTTATAAAGGAGAACTGAGCTGGGGGGGGGACTGAAGCTGTCCACCAGAACTCACAGACAAGGCAAGGGCAAAGGGCAAAGAGGGCATTAATCAGAAACACAAAAGACATACTAAGAGTAACCCTGAGGGATCTACAAAGATCTATGCTGGAGATGGGAGTAACCTGTCCGTAGCATTGGGCTACTTTAAACTGCACACTCCAGAGAGCTTGGCCAAATACAGTGATGCGAAAAACTATTTGCCCCCTTCCTGATTTCTTATTCTTTTGCATGTTTGTCACACTTAAATGTTTCTGCTCATCAAAAAACATTAACTATTAGTCAAAGATAACATAATTGAATACAAAATGCAGTTTTAAATGATGGTTTTTATTATTTAGTGAGAAAAAAAACTCCAAATCTACATGGCCCTGTGTGAAAAAGTGATAGCCCCCCTTGTTAAAAAATAACAACTGTGGTTTATCACACCTGAGTTCAATTTCTGTAGTCACCCCCAGGCCTTATTACTGCCCCATCTGTTTCAATCAAGAAATCACTTAAATAGGAGCTATCTGACACAGAGAAGCAGACCAAAAGCACCTCAAAAGCTAGGCATCATGCCAAGATCCAAATAAATTCAGGAAGAAATGATAACAAAAGTAATTGAGATCTATCAGCCTGGTAAAGGTTATAAAGCCATTTCTAAAGCTTTGGGACTCCAGCGAACCACAGTGAGAGCCATTATCCACAAATGGCAAAAACATGGATGATGAACCTTCCCAGGAGTGGCCGGCCGACCAAAATTACCCCAAGAGCGCAGAGAAAACTCATCCGAGAGGCCACAAAAGACCCCAGGACAACATCTAAAGAACTTCAGGCCTCACTTGCCTCAATTAAGGTCACGACTCCACCATAAGAAAGAGACTGGGCAAAAACGGCCTGCATGGCAGATATCCAAGGCGCAAACTACTTTTAAGCAAAAATAACATTTAGGGCCCGTTTCCACTAGTGCGGCGTGCGTCTCGCAGACGCACACCGCACTGAGCCGGTGGGCGGGATCGCAGGCGAATCCCATGAGCCGTGCCATGCACGGCTATGGGATTCGCAGCCTCCGTGGCGAAATCTGCGGGGGGTTCCGGGTGAATCGCTCCCGCAAGCGATTCCGCTGCGGCGCCGTCATCCCCTATGGCAGTTTCCCCGTGCGAATGATGTGCGGGGAAACTCTGCAGAATCGCCGCGAAACCGCCCTAGTGGAAACGGGCCCTAAGGCTCTTCTCAATTTTGCTAAAAACCATCTCAATGATTGCCAAGACTTTTGGGAAAATACCTTGTGGACCAACGAGACAAAAGTTGAACTTTTTGGAAGGTGCGTATCCTATTACATCTGGCGTAGAAGTAACACTGCATTTTAGCAAAAGAACATCATACCAACAGTAAAATATGGTGGTGGTAGTTTGATGGTCTGGGGTTATTTTGCGGCTTCAGGACCTGGAAGGCTTGCTGTGATAGATGGAACCATGAATTCTACTGTCTACCAAAAAATCCTGAAGGAGAATGTCCGGCCATCTGTTCGTCAACTCAAGCTGAAACGATCTTGGGAGCTGCAGCAGGACAATGACACAAAACACACCAGCAAATCTACCTCTGAATGGCTGAAGAAAAACAAAATGAAGACTTTGGAGTGGCCTAGTCAAAGTCCTGACCTGAATCCTATTGAGATGTTGTGGCATGACCTTAAAAAGGCGGTTCATGCTAGAAAACCCTCAAATAAAGCTGAATTACAACAATTCTGCAAAGATGAGTGGGCCAAAATTCCTCCAGAGTGCTGTAAACGACTAGTTGCAAGTTATTGCAACCGCTTGATTGCAGTTATTGCTGCTAAGGGTGGCCCAACCAGTTAGGTTCAGGGGGCAATTTCTTTTTCACACAGGGCCATGTAGGTTTGGAGTTTTTTTTTCTCACTAAATAATAAAAACCATCATTTAAAAATGCATTTTGTGTTCAATTATGTTAACTTTGACTAATAGTTAACGGTTTTTGATGAGCAGAAACATTTAAGTGTGACAAACATGCAAAAGAATAAGAAATCAGGAAGGGGGCAAATAGTTTTTCACATCACTGTAGAAGGGAAGCCTGGTGGGACAAGAGTTAAAGGTTTAGTTAACATTATTGCATAATGGCCTCTTTCAACTGGACACTGGTTATATTGCTTTTCAGAGAACTGGAAAATCTCTTTACATCACACATCTTAATTAGCCTCCTCTTCTTTTTGGAGAACACAGGGAGGGAAGAGACCCTTGTCCCTCAACAGTGGGACAAGAGTGTTTCGCAAGGTAAGAGCAGTGATTGCTATGCCCTATCCACCCCCATCCCATGTTACTGTTTCACTACTGACATCTATGTTAATTGGTCAGCTGTGAAGAGGGAAGGTGAGGGCATGTCATTAGCCCATTACCTGCTTGCTTCATTTCATATCATGTCACAATATAGGATTATTTGACATTTCTAGAAGGGTCTATACTATTTTTTTCTGTATTCCTCTTTTCCCAAAGTCTGGTTTTAAGAAGAATTTGATTGACAGGCAAAGTATGGATGCAGCACATTTTTTAACAAATACCACAAGCAACATGTTAACAAATGCAGTGCGGTGCCCAACAATGAACAAGGAAAACCACAGGTTGTGTATCCCTATTGTATCTGATGAAGCTAACTATGACTTCTTGATGTGAAATGCACCACAGTAGGCAGCAGTTCTCTGCTCACAATGACAGTCCCGGGGCTGGGCATCCAGAGACTGTTGGGCCTTTCCAACCCAAAACTCATCAAGATGGTTCAGCTTGGATGAGAGGTGAAGAGAAAAATAAAAAAAAATTAAAACTTTCACCTTGGAATTCTTTTATGATACAAAATTGTCTGTCTACCCAATCTATACCCCATCTCTGGAAAATGTGCTATTCCGTTTCAGAAAGGAGAAGCAACTCAAGGAGATTTTCCCTCTGATTCAGTAAGCCTCACCATATAAGAAAAAGCACTTCCATCTCCAGATTAAAAGCACTAGTCTCGCCATGGTAAATCCTGACCCTGGGCTCCCTTGATCCTGTACTGGTCCCAAGGACAGGTCGAGAAAACACTAGTTTCCTGGGTGGATGGAAACAATGAATACTAGTGTTCAGGAAAGATAGAACAGCAATTTAATCTTGTCAGCTCTAATGTTTACACAGAGGATGGAGCCAGTGTACTCTAATATTGAGGGTTAATAAAGCACAATTTTTGTACACCACACAGTGCTTATAATGTCTACCTTCAGAAAGGATCAGCAAGTGTCCAAACCTCACTTCTGCTACACCACTCCAGGTACAATAATCCAACGCAACAATGGAGCCAGCACACAACAGGCAATGCATCAACGCAGAACATGTAGTGCATTGCTAGAATCCCTCACAATGTTTGTTGCTTCTTTGACTGCATTAAATCGTATGCCACTGCAAATGTTATGTTTGGTTGTGGTATGTGTATCCCATAATAGAATACAATGCCCTAATGTGAAACTACTCTTAAACTAGCTCAGTCCCACTTTAACTAATCAAAACGTCCTAATCTGAGTGCAAAATTACAAGTCAGGCCTCCAAATTAAACCCTTACACAAAATCCTACAGATGGCTATGCAAGCATTTAGCCAAAATGACCAGTCGTCACCAAGTGAATCAATGTAAACCACACAGCAGATCATGGCCTGTGTAAATCAGTCATGTGACTTCTTTCAACTTTAACTCTGTTGCAGCATCACGATAGGGATATTGTGAAATCTAAATGCAGTTAGCAGCACGACTTCACACTCTATAAAGGGCGTAGTAGATGTCATGTCAACAAATAATACCAGTATAGCAAGCAGGGGGGTCAGGGCTAGATGCTACTTGTGGTAGCCAGCCAGACAGGTGCTTTATAAAGACAAGATTAAAAAAACAAACAAAGTCAAGCTGCTCGTTTCTTCCCGGGTGTTTCCACTCACCGTCCCGCAGCATTTCTCTGACAGACAGCGCTCCTATCAAGTCTGAACAACTGCTTTTCCCTTCCATGTTGGTGACAACTCTGTCACTGCCAACCAGCTGCCACGTCATTAGCCTGCGCGCTGGCGCTGCTGGTCGCAGTGTGACGTAATATGCAGCAGCATGTACGGTGAAGTTGTCAATAGAAGGGAGGATGTGTGCTGACTGGCAGTGCTGTCTGTTTTTAGTGCTTGTTTAATTGTTTATTTTAGACAGATGACAGTAAGTAAATTGAGTGCATGTACCGAATGCTCGTCTCGTCAAGACACATGGCGGAAAGTGGCTGCATATAATGCCAGAAAACAGTACGTACCTTTTATTGCAAATGAGCCTGTCTCGTAAAAATTAACTGTTGATAACTGAACCAAATTCTTAAATAAAAATAGGGGTTCAGAACATACTTCTGTTATAATTGCACTTTTGAAGGCACAGTGTTGTTTATATATTCATTTGAAATATGCAGTTTTAGAAACTGTAATTGCTTATGCATGTTCTGTTTTAGTGTTACAGGATTGAAATATCTTCCAAATTGCAATGAATCTGCAGCAAAGTGGTTGTGGAAATGATCTGCCTCAAGATCTAGTGAATTTGTTCTCAGCTAATAAACCAGTGAAAATATGTGCACCAATGGTTCGGTATTCCAAGTAAGGTTCAACATGTCAGATGTTTTCTGTGTCAGTTGTCTATTGATTGCTAATAACAGTTTCCTACTTTACTGAAAGGATTACTATAGCAAAGATGTTGACATTCTGTTACCACTGTAGTAATTTTATAGAAGGCTATGTTCACAGTGGATGTTGCATTCCCTGTAACAGCAGAAACGCAATGCAAAAAGAACATGACGCTCCATGTTACATACACATTTTGTGATAACACACTTGCAGTGCATTGGAATGCCGCATGCTGTTATACCACACCACACCCGTCATACTTTGGACGTCACATAGGTGGTGTGTTACAGTTCGTCAAGCCACGTTACAATGCATTCCTTCCAACGCAACACTGTGAATGAAGCCTAATATTGTAGTAGTAAAATTATATTCTGAATATACTTTGTTTCAAACACAAGAAAGAGCCAATCGCACTCTTCTGGCACACCACCCTTAATCAGAAGAAAGGGGGGTGAGGTGTGCAGGGCTTGTCTCCGGATACCACAGAGAGTAGTCGTAGTAGATCAAAATGGAAGTCCGAAAAGCACATTAAAAAGAACCAGTAGGCAAGACAGTCCGCTGTTTCGGGCTCCTGCCCTTCTTCATGTTGCCAGGTTCTGAATACATGTTCAAACACATCACATATATATACACCAGAGCAACCAATCAGATTCAATATTCAAATAGGAGGACCTGATGGGGAACTGCTCATTTAAATATAACACTCCGCCTACCCATGTATCTCTATGGGACATCAGTATCCTTTATGAAACACTGAGCATATAGTTAAAGATCTCAATTTTACCTCATGTAGGATAAATATGAATACAGGCAATGTCCCCAGATGGACCACAAAGTTCCCCTGGCTATAGATCGCCTTCACCTCATTCAAAAAATGTATCACCAGTTTGTAAACAAACTGCGTGATCACTGTCCAATCCAAACGCTATACGTGTCCGCGTCATGGTCCGCAATATGCCCACATCACGTGGATGCCTTAGCCGGCCAATCAAAAATAGGTACGCGTCAGATGACGCTTATGACGCGGCCAAACGTACGCATGGCCAGACATGCCAACCAAAAGGACCATGCGTAATGCGTCAACCAATCTCGCGGTATTGATGCGGCCGTACAAATGCAAAAAAACGCAAACAAAACGCAAAAAAACGCCTGTCAAATGCCGAACAAAAGTACACAGTGTTAATGTGACCATGCGAACGTGCAAAGAACGCCTATCCAATAAATACGCAATACCGATACGGCCATGCGAACGCGCAAAAACGCCGATCAGAAGTCAAAATAAAGGCACAAAAACTCACACTCACCCCAGGCAAGATACCATTATGTCAAAGGGGAGAGTGTGTGTCACAAACACATGCAATTTAGGGAAGCAAATGCGATAATATATAGCCAGGAAAACACACATAACTCTATTAGTTAATATTGGTTGCTATATTCTAAAATTTAAAATTAATATAACAAAGACCCCTAAGTGAACTTTTAAATAAACATATGAACAACATGAACAGATCAACTACCAATCAAGGCGTAAGTCATAGTCCCTATTTAATCCAGAGTTAATCGTATCCAGTTCCCTAATCCACCTAGATTCCATTTTAAGAAGTTTGGACAGCCTATCACCTCCTTTTTTATCTAGGGGGACACTACCAATGATACATACTTTAAGTTGGCTGACATTATGTCTAAAAAGGGTAAAGTGTTCTGACACAGCTTGATCACTGTTATGATTACGTATGGCAGATTTGTGCGATGCCAGTCTGTCTTTGAGCCTTTGGGTCGTTTGACCTACATAACATTTACCACAAGGGCATTTAAGTAAATAGACTACCCAGCTGGAATCGCACGAATATCTGCCATGTATCTTATATTTCTTTCCACTAGTAGGATGTGATATAGTATCACCCCGAATAAGGCTATTACAGATGTGGCAATTAAGACACGGAAAGGTGCCACAACGTCCCTTATAAATGGCATGGTTGGTAATATCTGAGTGTACAAGTTTAATAAAGGAGAGCAAGAAGAAATCCTGTACAAAGGGCTGCACCACCAATTAGAAATGTGAAAAAAGCTTTATTACATTTTCTGCACAAACATTATAAAAACATTTAAAAGGATACAAAGGCTGTACCCAGCAATTCGCCACAATGCAATAAATTGCGGAAACAAATCACAAATGCCTCACCTCCTAAGTCTAAAATAAGCCCTAATGGCTGCCACAAAGGTTTACTCAACGTGGGTTCATAGGATTGAGCCCACCATTGTGTATGTAAGACCCGGGTCTGGGCTGGTTTGTAAAAAGTATGAGCCAAGAAATATCCTATATGTACCCGTGAAGTGACAGATAAGAATAGTGCTAAGATATGACAATATGCTCATGAACCATAATAAGTGGTAAACATAATTGAAAGTGACCAGTGCATATGAGGATCACGGATACCAAATAATTAGGAGGTATACATACATAGCCCAAGACAATGGATGAAGGCAGCCATGGAGTGAGGGTGGAGGGAGGCACACAGGACGCTCCACGCGTGGCGTGGTTCAAAAAAGACCACTTCCTCAGGAGCCTGAGGAAGTGGTCTTTTTTGAACCACGCCACGCGTGGAGCGTCCTGTGTGCCTCCCTCCACCCTCACTCCATGGCTGCCTTCATCCATTGTCTTGGGCTATGTATGTATACCTCCTAATTATTTGGTATCCGTGATCCTCATATGCACTGGTCACTTTCAATTATGTTTACCACTTATTATGGTTCATGAGCATATTGTCATATCTTAGCACTATTCTTATCTGTCACTTCACGGGTACATATAGGATATTTCTTGGCTCATACTTTTTACAAACCAGCCCAGACCCGGGTCTTACATACACAATGGTGGGCTCAATCCTATGAACCCACGTTGAGTAAACCTTTGTGGCAGCCATTAGGGCTTATTTTAGACTTAGGAGGTGAGGCATTTGTGATTTGTTTCCGCAATTTATTGCATTGTGGCGAATTGCTGGGTACAGCCTTTGTATCCTTTTAAATGTTTTTATAATGTTTGTGCAGAAAATGTAATAAAGCTTTTTTCACATTTCTAATTGGTGGTGCAGCCCTTTGTACAGGATTTCTTCTTGCTCTCCTTTATTAAACCTGCTCTTTAGTCCTGTGGCTAGCACACCGTATATACACATATCTGGAACATTTGGAGTGCGGATGCAAACTATGTTTGAATGGACTGAGTGTACAAGTTTACTGCGAAGGGAAGGAGGTGTTTTATAGCAAAACATAGGTGGCCGTTTAAATTCAGGTATATATGGCAATGAGTCACCCAAAATACTCCAATTACGTTTGATACATTTTTCAACATGATGGCTAACAGTATTAAAAGTAGATACCAACATGACTCTATCCATTTTAGAATTTTTTGAATTTCTAGGCTTTTTGTTGGTCATATGTTGTTTCTGTAGTTGTTCATTAAGTATTCTGTCTGGATAGCCTCTCTGTCTAAACCTTCCCACCATCTCAGCAAGTCTTGTATCCTGGTTATCTTTTTCACTGACAATCCTGTTTATTCTCTGAAACTGTCCTCCCGGAATGTTGTTAACCATATGTCTGGGATGAAAGCTGCTAAAATGCAAAATGGCATTGCGGTCTGTTTGCTTCCTGTACAAGTCAGTAAGCAATTTACCGTCTCTCTTGTATATCTTAGTATCCAAGTACGAGATGCCCTCGAGGTCAAAATTGGCGGTCAACTTAATCTCATGACACCTCTCATGCAGCGAGTCAATAAATTCCAAAAGGGTCGAGTGTGGCCCCGCCCACAAACAAGACATCATCGATGTAGCGAAACCAACACCGTGCATGTTGGGAAAAAAATGGGGAAGTATACACATGGGCCTCCTCATAGAGGCCCATGTATAGATTCGCATATACAGGGGCCACACTCGACCCCATGGCCGTACCACTACACTGCAAATAAAAACTGTCATTAAAAAGAAAGTAATTCTCCCTCAAAATAATATTCAACATATTGACCAAGAATGACCTCTGGGCACTATCATAATCAGAATATGCAAAAAGATAATGCTCGATCGCCTCCACACCCCCATCATGTGGGATGGAGGTGTAGAGGCTTTCGACATCAAGCGTAACAAGCAGCCAATCATCACCGACATCATCTAATTTGCTGATCTCGCCTAAAAAATAACCAGTATCTCTAACATAAGATGGTAAACAATTAACATAGGGCTGAAGAATGCGATCTAAAAATCTTGCCATAGGGGAAAAAATAGAATCAGTGGCTGCCACTATCGGTCGTCCAGGGGGGAGCAGTGGATTCTTATGGATCTTGGGCAATATACATTACCATCTTATGTTAGAGATACTGGTTATTTTTTAGGCGAGATCAGCAAATTAGATGATGTCGGTGATGATTGGCTGCTTGTTACGCTTGATGTCGAAAGCCTCTACACCTCCATCCCACATGATGGGGGTGTGGAGGCGATCGAGCATTATCTTTTTGCATATTCTGATTATGATAGTGCCCAGAGGTCATTCTTGGTCAATATGTTGAATATTATTTTGAGGGAGAATTACTTTCTTTTTAATGACAGTTTTTATTTGCAGTGTAGGGGTGCGGCCATGGGGTCGAGTGTGGCCCCTGTATATGCGAATCTATATATGGGCCTCTATGAGGAGGCCCATGTGTATACTTCCCCATTTTTTTCCCGACATGCACGGTGTTGGTTTCGCTACATCGATGATGTCTTTTGTTTGTGGGCGGGGCCACACTCGACCCTTTTGGAATTTATTGACTCGCTGCATGAGAGGTGTCATGAGATTAAGTTGACCGCCAATTTTGACCTCGAGGGCATCTCGTACTTGGATACTAAGATATACAAGAGAGACGGTAAATTGCTTACTGACTTGTACAGGAAGCAAACAGACCGCAATGCCATTTTGCATTTTAGCAGCTTTCATCCCAGACATATGGTTAACAACATTCCGGGAGGACAGTTTCAGAGAATAAACAGGATTGTCAGTGAAAAAGATAACCAGGATACAAGACTTGCTGAGATGGTGGGAAGGTTTAGACAGAAAGGCTATCCAGACAGAATACTTAATGAACAACTACAGAAACAACATATGACCAACAAAAAGCCTAGAAATTCAAAAAATTCTAAAATGGATAGAGTCATGTTGGTATCTACTTTTAATACTGTTAGCCATCATGTTGAAAAATGTATCAAACGTAATTGGAGTATTTTGGGTGACTCATTGCCATATATACCTGAATTTAAACGGCCACCTATGTTTTGCTATAAAACACCTCCTTCCCTTCGCAGTAAACTTGTACACTCAGATATTACCAACCATGCCATTTATAAGGGACGTTGTGGCACCTTTCCGTGTCTCAATTGCCACATCTGTAATAGCCTTATTCGGGGTGATACTATATCACATCCTACTAGTGGAAAGAAATATAAGATACATGGCAGATATTCGTGCGATTCCAGCTGGGTAGTCTATATACTTAAATGCCCTTGTGGTAAATGTTATGTAGGTCAAACGACCCAAAGGCTCAAAGACAGACTGGCATCGCACAAATCTGCCATACGTAATCATAACAGTGATCAAGCTGTGTCAGAACACTTTACCCTTTTTAGACATAATGTCAGCCAACTTAAAGTATGTATCATTGGTAGTGTCCCCCTAGATAAAAAAGGAGGTGATACACTGTCCAAACTTCTTAAAATGGAATCTAGGTGGATTAGGGAACTGGATACGATTAACTCTGGATTAAATAGGGACTATGACTTACGCCTTGATTGGTAGTTGATCTGTTCATGTTGTTCATATGTTTATTTAAAAGTTCACTTAGGGGTCTTTGTTATATTAATTTTAAATTTTAGAATATAGCAACCAATATTAACTAATAGAGTTATGTGTGTTTTCCTGGCTATATATTATCGCATTTGCTTCCCTAAATTGCATGTGTTTGTGACACACACTCTCCCCTTTGACATAATGGTATCTTGCCTGGGGTGAGTGTGAGTTTTTGTGCCTTTATTTTGACTTCTGATCGGCGTTTTTGCGCGTTCGCATGGCCGTATCGGTATTGAGTATTTATTGGATAGGCGTTCTTTGCACGTTCGCATGGTCACATTAACACTGTGTACTTTTGTTCGGCATTTGACAGGCGTTTTTTTGCGTTTTGTTTGCGTTTTTTTGCGTTTTTACGGCCGCATCAATACCGCGAGATTGGTTGACGCATTTACGCATGGTCCTTTTGGTTGGCATGTCTGGCCATGCGTACGTTTGGCCGCGTCATAAGCGTCATCTGACGCGTACCTATTTTTGATTGGCCGGCTAAGGCATCCACGTGATGTGGGCATATTGCGGACCATGACGCGGACACGTATAGCGTTTGGATTGGACAGTGATCACGCAGTTTGTTTACAAACTGGTGATACATTTTTTGAATGAGGTGAAGGCGATCTATAGCCAGGGGAACTTTGTGATCCATCTGGGGACATTGCCTGTATTCATATTTATCCTACATGAGGTAAAATTGAGATCTTTAACTATATGCTCAGTGTTTCATAAAGGATACTGATGTCCCATAGAGATACATGGGTAGGCGGAGTGTTATATTTAAATGAGCAGTTCCCCATCAGGTCCTCCTATTTGAATATTGAATCTGATTGGTTGCTCTGGTGTATATATATGTGATGTGTTTGAACATGTATTCAGAACCTGGCAACATGAAGAAGGGCAGGAGCCCGAAACAGCGGACTGTCTTGCCTACTGGTTCTTTTTAATGTGCTTTTGATACTAATAAAACAAAGATTTATCCTAAAGAGGTGGTGCGGACTTCCATTTTGATCTACTATACTTTGTTTCAAGACAGTTCTCAGGAATTATTTTTTTAAATATCTGACTTCTACTCATCCTCTATTAGGAAAGTTGTTGAAATGGACAGAGATTATAGACCTTGGTCGGTCTCTTCTAGCTGACAACATTTCTAAAGCTAAGTTCACAGTGGGGAGCTGCGTTACTCTCCATTTAAAAAGAGGGACATAACAGAGCAGAAAAGTTGCATCGCACATTAAGCATGAGGAGCAACGCATCAGAATCAGTTTTATTTCGCCAAGTACAGCAAGAGCTGTAATCGGAATTATTTTGTGGTTCACATGGCATAGGCAGAGTATAAGACATTCGCACAACACATACAAATACAGTAGACAGATCGTATCGGCCATTGCACTGCTGTGCAAATACAGTCTGGTAATAATAAAGATTAGAGATGCTGGTAAAGGCCCCAAGTCCATGTAAGGCTTGGTGGTGTATTCTCCACAGTCAGCATGCAACGCATGAGCTGACGTGGAGGAGGTACACACACTAGCACCAGGAAACAGGCTATCCCTAGTATAGTGGAGGGGAGGACTGACTCCAAAAAGAGATTGTGGCGCACAGAGCCGGTGCAGATCCGACAGCCACAAACAATGCTTTCGCTATAACGTCTCAGCGCAAAGTAGCGCTGAGTGCATAAACCAGAACTGAGGAGATCAGGACAGGTAGACAGAATGAACGCTTGTTAGCTAGCCGCTACTTAGTGACAGCAAGCGTCCACAACAAGACAGACTGGAATGAGGCAGCCAATGCGTTGCGGCGATGGCGTGCCTCACAAAGACAGGACAGGATAGTCAGGAAATAGCAGGATCAAGATAGATGAACGTAACACAGATAAATATACAATAAGTATGTTTTCCTAGCGTATTACAATTACAGCTATCAATGAAACTATTTGTAACGTCTGACTAACATATGTATATATCGGCAATGAACCGATATATGACATAAGCAGGAACGCTGACTAGGACTGGAGTAATACAGGGAACAGGACTCAGAAGGATTCGCTATCTCTTCGCAGAGATGAACGCAATCCACAAACGGTAACAGAACAGGATTCAGAAGGATTCGTTATCTCTTCGCAGAGATGAACGCAATCCACAAACGGTAACAGGACAGGATTCAGAAGGATTCGTTATCTCCTCGCAGAGATGAACGCAATCCACGAACAGGACCAGGAGCAGGATACTAGCTCAGCACGGGTGCTCACGATACGCGCAAACTACCAAAACGTGCTGGAAAGCTGACTAACTGCACACAGGATATAAACAGTTCGTGTACGTATACATCAGCGACACTGATGTATCAACGTAACACGAATACAAGGAAAATAATAAACGTGCTGGTATGCATATATATGGGCAATGAACCAATATATGATGCAAAACCAGCAAAGTATCTTTTAGAACAAGAAACACGATCGGGGGCTGAAGCGACAGCAAGACAGGCTTAAACTGAAGCTATGAAAACCCGAGGAGTTCTGCAGGAAGCAGATCTTTATACTGAGGTCATCCAATGGGAGCAGACATGCAGATTCCCACACAGGTGAATGATAATCAGTCACAAGCTGACAGCAGGGAAAGGCAGACAAAGCTATGCAGCTTGCATGAAAAGAGATCAGAACTACCTGAGCTGCAGCACTACTACTTCCAGCAATGCCTGCTGCAGCAGCGATCATTACAGTCCATTTTCGGATAAGAACCAAGGCCCAAGGCAGGCAGCAGCAGGGACAGGCTGACCGACCCAGCAGTTAGAAATGCAGGCCAGGCAGGGGGAGGTTGGAGTTCAGTGACCGAACAGCTTGGGGGAAGAAGGTGTTCTTCCGCCTGGTGGTTTTGGATGGTATAGTCCTGTAGCGACGGCCCAACGGGAGGAGCTTGAAGTAGTGGCTGCCTGAGTGAGAGGGGTCACGGGAGATCATGGTGGCCCTCTTCCTCATCCTAGCGGAGTGGAGGAGATCAAGAGGTGGAAGAGGAGATCCAATGATCTTCTCTGCGTCCGTTATGACTCTCTGCAGTTTGTGTTTGTCGCTGGCCATTGCGCCAGCATACCAAACAATGCCTGAGGAGCAGAGGATGGATTCTATGGTGGCAGTATAGAAGCTGGACAGCAGCTCCCTGGGCATGCCAAATCTCTTCAGTTGGCACTGGAAGAACAACCTCTGCTGGGATTTCTTCTGAATTTTGGTGGTGTTTTGCCCCCAATTCAGGTTGTCGGTGAGAGTCGTGCCGAGGAACCAAACAGATGACACCTTAGAGACTTCTGTTCCTCCAATGAGGACAGGTGGGAGAGGGGGAGCGTTCCTCCTGAAGTCTACGACTAGTTCAACAGTCTTTGCTGTGTTGAGAACTAGGTTGTTGTCTCTGCACCAGTTGCATATCCTCTCCACTTCGCTGTGCATACAGTGAAGCATATAGTGCAGAGAAATATGCTTCACTGCCACTGTTACCTCTTGCTTTATGCGGTAACGCACTGCATACATAACGTTATGCATCTGTCACCTCATTTTTAAAGTGTTGTTTTGAATGTACCATTACTATATAACTGCATTGGGTTAGCTCTCTCTCTCTGTTAGATCAAAGTCTAGTCACTGAAATATGCCATCTTTCTGTCATTTAGGAGATGGATGGTAAGGAACTTTTAGCAATATATCTGTGAATGTTGTTCATTGTCCCATCATTGGTATATCTGCATGAAAACAAATTCATTTTTGCTGGTTCTTTTTCTTATTGAATTCTAGAAGAAGTTTGTTAATAATCAAAGAAACTTTTCCAGTTCAGTTTAGTTAACTAAAGAAGTAACCTGGATTAGTAAACAATCTTAAATTTAAAATGGCCTTACTAATACAGGATAATGTGAAAATAGAACCTATCTCTTTCCCCATTTCCCTTATACGTAAATGTTCAATGTGTTTTTTTTTTCCCTTTTCTTCTGCAGATTGGCTTTCAGGACCCTGGTGAGAAAGTACGGTTGTGATTTGTGTTATACACCAATGATAGTTGCTGCTGACTTTGTAAAGTCTGCCAAGGCAAGAGACAGTGAATTTACCACAAATAAAGGTAAAATTATGGGGTAAAAGTAAAACTGTGCCAGCCTACTCAGTACAACAGACAATAGTGGGTTTGCAACCAACAATTCCACAGGTAGATGTAATAGAAAAATATAAATGGGTTGCTCTCTCCACACAGGCAGATCTTAGAAAAGTAAATCTAATGTAGTGTAATACTGTAGCTGAAAATAGTGATCTTCCATAAAACACCCAGTGAATGTGATCAAGCCATGCACCACACACATACACACTCCTGTAAGGCTCAGTATCCACCACTGACATTGTTGGGGCTCATCGGATTGACACTACTTCAAAGACCAGGTGGATCTATCGTTGTATCTGGTTATAATCCTCAAAGGCAGATGACTGACCACACTGATGCGATTTCACAAACTTCATAGGCTTTAATCCAGCTCAAAGATAAAAACAATAATGAACCATAGCGTAGGGCAGTGGTCCTCAAACTACGGTCCTTGGGCCGAATGCGGCCCCCCGAGGCTTATTCACTGGCCCCCAAACACAAAATGTATAACTTAGATATGTGGTCCACTGCACCTGTAAATATCCGTGGCTTGCATATGGAATAGCAGTGCTGGCACCACCCATCCACATACTGTAGAAACCAGCATGCAGTAATTCACTGACTTCCAATCCTAATCTGCATCAGGTGACATTGCTGTCCAACTGGACAGCAGGTTGTCATTTGGTTATGCTTCACTGTCTGGTGCACAAAGACGTTCTTCGGGCGCCGCATGACTGAATGGCTGCTGCTGGGAGTTCACTTCCGAGCATCATTGGGGGGGAATCAATACCTAGATTCAATGTAATGTCTTTCAACATCATTTTACGTATGTTCTTGCACCCCAACAGTCTGAAGTATGTTGACCCAGCCCTTGACCGAAAAAGTTTGGGTGACCACTGGCATACGGTGTCATAAAAGCGAGGCTCACGCCGCTCAAATATTGCACTTACGTATCCAATACCAAGCGGGCTGTATATATATTAGATTCTCTATGTCCACCTGTGCACTGGTAAGGAAGCAAAGGCTGTGGCATCCCGCTGCTAAAGTCCCGTTCCACCAACCTCCGCATGTGTTTAAACCTGGGTCACCGGTTACTTTCTACATGTGTTGTCACACAGCACTGGTTGCTATTGTTTCTGGGTTGTAATCTGCAAAATTGCTTTGTACAAAGATTTAAAAGCGATTTTGCAGTGTTGCTATACTTAAAATTGAATTGCAAGTGCTCCAAAAATGCTGCAGGACCCGCGATTGTCATTTAGCCTAATAGCAGCCGCTCCAATGGGTTCATCTCCATACATTTTCATTGGCATAGCACTTTTTGGTCCCCAAATGGAGAGATTTCCGTTGTTTCTTCTTATACCAAGTGGCACACAAGATAAAAAGAATTCCTAAATAGGGAAATGAGCAGCTATACCCTTTCAATTCACTACGAACAGACAGAGCTGGCATGAAGAACCAACCGTTGTGCAAGTGACAAATATTTTCAATAATTTTAAGTACTTCTGGATTTGTTTAAGAAAACAAACATTTTATGCATGTAATTGCAATCACATAACTGCTCCTTTATTAAACTTTCAGAAAGCCTCACCAAAATAACAGTTGCAAGAATTTAGTAGCACATGATTTTGAATGAACTGATGCCAGACAAGCTATGATTGAACTATGAAGATGAACTAAGAAGTTCTATTTTTCTTTGTGTACAGACTTTTGCAAATGGTGCTAATATAATTTATTTAAATCTGTTTGATTTAGTTTCCCAAATAGCACTTTGTAATACAGGCACTTTTTAACTTAATCTAGGAGATCAACCACTTGTTGTGCAGTTTGCTGCCAAAGAAGCAAAGGTTTTAGCTGATGCAGCTCTTCTTGTTTGTCCTTTTGCTGGAGGCATTGACCTGAATTGTGGCTGTCCTCAGAGGTAAGCTTGACCATCCTATAGCAAGTTTTAGATCATTGAACCTGCATATGTGCATGAATGTTCATTCTGTTTAAAATGTAACCTTATGTGGCTCTGTTTATATGTAGAACCAGAATTGTTGTTACCTTGTTTCTTTAAGCTTCTAATAAAATCATTTTTTGGGAACTAAAGGGGGCTTTCATGTTATGAATGTGAGATTACCCCATGGAACTTAAAGGGAACCTAAACTGAGAAGGATATGGATTTTTCCTTTTAAAATAATACCAGCTGTCTGACTCTCCTGCTGATCCTGTGTCTCTAATACTTTCAGCCACAGCCCTGAACAAGCATGCAGATCAGGTGCTCTGTTTGAAGTCAGACTGGATTAGCTGCATGCTTGTTTCAGGTCTGTGATTCAGCCTCTACTGCAGCTGCAAGAGACCAGCCGGACTGCCGGGCAACTGATATTGTTTAAAGGGACACTTAAGCCAACTGAAAAAAAATGAGTTTTACTCACCTGGGGCTTCTACCAGCCCCCTGCAGCTGTCCGGTGCCCACGAAGACTTGCTCCGATGCTCCTGGCCCCGCCGGCAGCCACTTCCGGTTTCGGCAACAGGAGCCGAAAGGCCGGGAACACGATTGATTCTTCGCGTTCCTGGCCGTAAAAGCACCCTCTATGCTACTATGTGGAAGTGGCTGCCGGCGGGGCCAGGAGCATCGCAGTGAGTCTACATTGACACCGGACAGCTGCAGGGGGCTGGTAGAAGCCCCAGGTGAGTAAAACTCATTTTTTTCAGTTGGCTTAAAGAGAACCCGAGGTGTGTTTAAAGAATGTTATCTGCATACAGAGGCTGGATCTGCCTATACAGCCCAGCCTCTGTTGCTATCCCAAACCCCACTAAGGTCCCCCTGCACTCTGCAATCCCTCATAAATCACAGCCGTGCTGTGAGGCTGTGTTTACATCTGTAGTGTCAGTCTCAGCTGCTCCCCCGCCTCCTGCATAGCTCCGGTCCCTGCCCCCGTCCCTTCCCTCCAATCAGCAGGGAGGGAAGGGATGCAGGCGGGGACTGGAGTTCTGCAGGAGGCGGGGAGAGCAGCAGACTATAGAGATAAACACAGCCAGCTCTGACAAGCTGTTTGTCAGCAGCGTAGCTGTGATTTATGAGGGATTGCAAAGTGCAGGGGGGACCTTAGTGGGGTTTGGGATAGCAACAGAGGCTGGGCTGTATAGGCAGATCCAGCCTCTGTATGCAGATAATATTCTTCAAACCCACCTCGGGTTCTCTTTAAGTGACCCTTTAAAAAAAGAAACATCCATATCCCTCTCAGTTTAGGTTCCCTTTAAGAACATTTGACTTATGAAGGAGAACAGAGGCGCCAAGAGGATAAAAGGAAGCTAAAGGAGCTTGAAAACCAAATTTTTGGTAAATAGAGGAGGTAGTGGTGGACTTACCTCCTCCAAGTAGACATACAACGACTGTAGTAAAGACAGTCAATATATTTTATTTATGAACTCCAAATATGCAACGCGTGTCGCAGGTTTGATCCCGCTTCATCAGGCAATAACAACGGAGCAATAGCATATGTGGTCAGTAGAAGAGCCAGGCGTCACTGTGGTTCTCTCCAGGTTGATGCTGCCCTCCGAAAGATCCTGAAAGCTTCTCGATCGTACTCCCATGGATGTGGTTCTGTGCATGTGCATTTCATAAGGACTTAAACTGCGCAAGCATAGAACACTCCTGGCCACAGGAGCGCGATCGAGAAGGCGTAGCCATGGCCATGTATGCGCAACTTGAGGATCATTTGGAGGGGCAGAGGCACACTAGAGTGGATTGGAACCCCAGCGAGGGATCTAATAGACTCACTGAGCTAAACTTCTGTCCCTCATCTCAGGTAGGTATGCTTCAACAATGTTTTCTTTTTGGCCAATGTACATTGTGATGTATGTAATGTGGGAGTTGGTGAACAACCAATTTTAGTAAATCTCTGTAGATGCATGTTTGATATAAAACAAAGCTTCACTTGAACCTGAAAATTACCTTAAAGGACAACTGTAGTGAGAGGTGTATGCAGGCTGCCATATTTATTTCCTTTTAAACAATACCAGTTTCCTGGCAGCCCTGCTAATCTATTTGACTGCAGTAGTGTCTGAATCACACCAGAAACAAGCATGCAGCGAATCTTATTAGATCCGACAATAATGTCAGAAACATCTGATCTGCTGCATGCTTGTTCAGGGCCTATGGCTAAAAGTATTAAAGGCAGAAGATCAGCAGGATAGCCAGGCGACTAGTATTGTGTAGAATCCTATATAATAATGTTCAAGTGTCCCTGCACCATCATTTGCCCTGTGTCCTGTTGAAAACCAACTGCGCATGTGCGCGCAGTTCAGCCGGCTCACTCTGCGCTGTGCAACAGGGACGGACACAGCACAGAGCTGGGAGGATGACGCGGGGAAGGAGGAAGAGGTCGATGGGGCCGTGTGGGCGGCGGGGGTGACAGACCTAGAGCCCGTTTTTTAACGTACTTAGGTCTACTAGTTAAATAAGGATATGGAATTTACCTTTTAAAATAATACCAGTTGCCTGACTCTCCTGCTGATGCTGTGTCTTTAGTACTTTCAGCCACAGCCCCTGAACAAGCATGCAGATCAGGTGCTCTGACTGAAGTCAGACTGGATTAGCTGCATGCTTGTTTCAGGTGTGTCATTCAGCCACTCCTGTAGCCAAAGAGATCAGCAGGACTAACAAGCAACTGGTATTGTTTAAAAGGAAACATCCATATCCCTCTCAGTTTAGGTTCCCTTTAACCACTTCCCGACCGCCTAACGCACAGGGGCGGCCAGGAAGTGGAGCCCGCAAGGACCAGCTCACCCACAGAGGCGGCGGTCCTTTTAGGGGCATGGGCGGAGCGATCGCGTGTTCCGTGACGCGATCCTCCGCCGGCGCCTGTCTCCGCTCACCCGCCGCAACATCCCGCCGGCCATACGGAAGCGCCAGCGGGATGTTAACCCCGCGATCGCCGCATACAAAGTGTATAATACACTTTGTAATGTTTACAAAGTGTATTATACAGGCTGCCTCCTGCCCTGGTGGTCCCAATGTCAGATGGACCACCAGGGCAGGCTGCAGCCACCCTATGTCGCACCCAAGCACACTGATTTCTCCCCCCCCCCTGCCCCAGATCGCCCACAGCACCCCTCACTGTTACCCATCAGATCAGACCCTAATCTGCCCCTTGCGGGCACCCAATCACCCGCCTACACGCTCAGATTGCCCTCAGACCCCCCCTTATCAATTCGCCAGTGCATTAGTTACATCTGTTCTTTCCTGTAATAACCCACTGATCACCTGTCAATCACCTGTCAATCACCCATCAATCACCCCCTGGCACTGCCACCCATCAATCACCCCCTGGCACTGCCACCCATCAATCCGCCCCTAACCTGCCCCTTGCGGGCAATCTGATCACCCACCCACACCAATAGATCGCCCGCAGATTCGACGTCAGTTCACCTCCCAAGTACAGTGTTTACATCTGTTCTCTACCCTAAACACCCACTAATTACCCATCAATCACCCCCTATCACCACCTGTCACTGTTACCCATCAGATCAGACCCTTATCTGCCCCTTGCGGGCACCCAATCACCCGCCTACACGCTCAGATTGCCCTCAGACCCCCCCCCCCTTATAAATTCGCCAGTGCATTAGTTACATCTGTTCTTCCCTGTAATAACCCACTGATCACCTGTCAATCACCCATCAATCACCCCCTGTCACTACCACCCATCAATCACCCCCTGGCACTGCCACCCATCAATCAGCCCCTAACCTGCCCCTTGCGGGCAATCTGATCACCCACCCACACCAATAGATCGCCCGCAGATCCGACGTCAGATCACCTCCCAAGTGCATTGTTTACATCTGTTCTCTCCTCCAATCACCCACTAATTACCCATCAATCACCCCCTGTCACTGCTATTAATCAGATTAGACCCCTATCTGCCCCTAGGGCACTCAATCACCCGCCCACACCCTCAGAACCCAGCCCTGATCACCTCGCCAGTGCATTGCTTTCCATCTATTCCCCCCTCTAATCACACCTTGAGACACCCATCAATCACCTCCTGTCACCCCCTAGCACACCTACCCATCAGATCAGGCCCTAATTTGCCCCGTGTGGGCTCCTGATCACTCGGCCAAACCCTCAGATCCCCCTCAGACCCCCTTCCGATCACCTCCCCAGTGCATTGATTGCATCTATTTTCCCCTCTAACCACCCCCTGAGACACCCATCAATCACCTCCTGTCACCCCCCCTAGCACTCCTATCCATCAGATCAGGCCCAATACAACCTGTCATCTAAAAGGCCACCCTGCTTATGACCGGTTCCACAAAATTCGCCCCCTCATACACCACCTGTCATCAAAATTTGCAGATGCCAATACCCCTGAACAGTCATTTTGAGACATTTGGTTTCCAGACTACTCACGGTTTTGGGCCCGTAAAATGCCAGGGCGGTATAGGAACCCCACAAGTGACCCCATTTTAGAAAAAAGACACCCCAATGTATTCTGTTAGGTGTATGACAAGTTCATAGAAGATTTTATTTTTTGTCAAAAGTTAGCGGAAATTGATTTTTATTGTTTTTTTTTTTCACAAAGTGTCATTTTTCACTAACTTGTGACAAAAAATAAAATCTTCTATGAACTCGCCATACACCTAACGGAATACCTTGGGGTGTCTTCTTTCTAAAATGGGGTCACTTGTGGGGTTCCTATACTGCCCTGGCATTTTAGGGGCCCTAAACCGTGAGGAGTAGTCTAGAAAACAAATGCCTCAAAATGACCTGTGAATAGGACGTTGGGCCCCTTAGCGCACCTAGGCTGCAAAAAAGTGTCACATGTGGTATCGCCGTACTCGGGAGAAGTAGTATAATGTGTTTTGGGGTGTATTTTTACACATACCCATGCTGGGTGGGAGAAATCTCTCTGTAAATGGACAATTGTGTGTAAAAAAAAATCAAACAATTGTCGTTTACAGAGATATTTCTCCCACCCAGCATGGGTATGTGTAAAAATACACCCCAAAACACATTATACTACTTCTCCTGAGTACGGCGATACCACATGTGACACTTTTTTGCAGCCTAGGTGCGCTAAGGGGCCCAACGTCCTATTTACAGGTCATTTTGAGGCATTTGTTTTCTAGACTACTCCTCACGGTTTAGGGCCCCTAAAATGCCAGGGCAGTATGGGATTCCCACAAATGACCCCATTCTAGAAAGAAGACACCCAAAGGTATTCCGTTAGGAGTATGGTGAGTTCATAGACGATTTTATTTTTTGTCACAAGTTAGCGGAAAATGACACTTTGTGAAAAAAAACAATTAAAATCAATTTCCGCTAACTTGTGACAAAAAAATAAAATCTTCTATGAACTCACCATACTCCTAACGGAATACCTTTGGGTGTCTTCTTTCTAGAATGGGGTCATTTGTGGAGTTCCTATACTGCCCTGGCATTTTAGGGGCCCTAAACCGTGAGGAGTAGTCTTGAAACCAAATGTCGCAAAATGACCTGTGAAATCCTAAAGGTACTCATTGGGCTTTGGGCCCCTTAGCGCAGTTAGGCTGCAAAAAAGTGCCACACATGTGGTATCGCCGTACTCGGGAGAAGTAGTATAATGTGTTTTGGGGTGTATTTTTACACATACCCATGCTGGGTGGGAGAAATACCTCTGTAAATGACAATCTTTTGATTTTTTTACACACAATTGTCCATTTACAGAGTTATTTCTCCCACCCAGCATGGGTATGTGTAAAAATACACCCCAAAACACATTGTACTACTTCTCCCGAGTACGGCGATACCACATGTGTGGCACTTTTTTGCACCCTAACTGCGCTAAGGGGCCCAAAGTCCAATGAGTACCTTTAGGATTTCACAGGTGATTTTGAGAAATTTCGTTTCAAGACTACTCCTCACGGTTTAGGGCCCCTAAAATGCCAGGACAGTATAGGACCCCACAAATGACCCCATTTTAGAAAGAAGACACCCCAAGGTATTCCGTTAGTAGTGCGGTGAGTTCATAGAAGATTTTATTTTTTGTCACAAGTTTGTGAAAATAACCAATAAAAATCAATTTCCGCTAACTTGTGACAAAAAATAAAATCTTCTATGAACTCACCGTACTACTAACGGAATACCTTGGGGTGTCTTCTTTCTAAAATGGGGTCATTTGTGGGGTTCCTATACTGTCCTGGCATTTTAGGGGCCCTAAACCGTGAGGAGTAGTCTTGAAATGAAATTTCTCAAAATGACCTGTGAAATCCTAAAGGTACTCATTGGACTTTGGGCCCCTTAGCGCAGTTAGGGTGCAAAAAAGTGCCACACATGTGGTATCGCCGTACTCAGGAGAAGTAGTATAATGTGTTTTGGGGTGTATTTTTATTTCTCCCACTCAGCATCAGTATGTGTAAAAATACACCCCAAAACACATTATACTACTTCTCCTGAGTACGGCAATACCACATGTGTGGCACTTTTTTGCAGCCTAACTGCGGTAAGGGGCCCAAAGTCCAATGAGCTCCTTTAGGCTTTACAGGGGTGCTTACAAATTAGCACCCCCCAAAATGCGAGGACAGTAAACGCACCCCACAAATTACCCCATTTTGGAAAGTAGACACTTCAAGGTATCCAGAGAGGGGCATGGTGAGTCCGTGGCAGATTTCATTTTTTTTTTGTCGCAAGTTAGAAGAAATGGAAACTTTTTTTTTTTTTTGTCACAAAGTGTCATTTTTCGCTTACTTGTGACAAAAATTAATATCTTCTATGAACTCACTATGCCTCTCAGTGAATACTTTAGGATGTCTTCTTTCCAAAATGGGGTCATTTGGGGGGTATTTATACTATCCTGGAATTCTAGCCCCTCATGAAACATGTCAGATGGTCAGAAAAGTCATAGATGCTTGAAAATGGGAAAATTCACTTTTTGCACCATAGTTTGTAAACGCTATAACTTTTACCCAAACCAATAAATATACACTGAATGGGTTTTTTTTTTTATCAAAAACATGTTTGTCCACATTTTTCGCGCTGCATGTATACAGAAATTTTACTTTATTTGAAAAATGTCAGCACAGAAAGTAAAAAAAATCATTTTTTTGCCAAAATTCATGTCTTTTTTGATGAATATAATAAAAAGTAAAACTCACAGCAGCAATCAAATAGCACCAAAAGAAAGCTTTATTAGTGACAAGAAAAGGAGCCAAAATTCATTTAGGTGGTAGGTTGTATGAGCGAGCAATAAACCGTGAAAGCTGCAGTGGTCTGAATGGAAAAAAAGTGCCTGGTCCTTAAGGGGGTTAAAGCCCACGGTCCTCAAGTGGTTAATCAGTTGCTCTCAGTTATAACTGAAAGGTCAACTGATTTTCAAAGTAAGTCCCATGTTTCCCTATGGCACCTTTCACACTTAAAGAGACTCCGTAACAAAAATTGCATCCCGTTTTTTATCATCCTACATGTTCCAAAAGCTATTCTAATGTGTTCTGGCTAACTGCAGCACTTTCTACTATGACAGTCTCTGTAATAAATCAATGTATCTTTCCCCTGTCAGACTTGTCAGCCTGTGTCTGGAAGGCTGCCAAGTTCTTCAGTGTTGTGGTTCTGCTATGAACTCACCCTTTCTGGCCCCTCTATGCACACTGCCTGTGTGTTATTTAGGATTAGAGCAGCTTCTCTCTTCTCTCTTATCTTTTACAAGCTGGATAAATCATCCTCTGAGCTGGCTGGGCTTTCACATACTGAGGAATTACAAACAAGGGCAAAGCTGTTTGCAAGAAGAAAAGAGCAGCCTGAAACTTCAGTGCATGACAGATGCAGGGGGAAAGAAACACACAAATGATCTCTTGAGATTCAAAAGGAATGCTGTATACAGCCTGCTTATGTATGGATGTATTTTCTATGTGTGGACATACTGTACATCAACCTACTTCCTGTTTTGGTGGCCATTTTGTTTGTTTACAAACAAACTTTTTAAAACTGTTTTTAACCACTTTTAATGCGGCGAGGAGCGGCGAAATTGTGACAGAGGGTAATAGGAGATGTCCCCTAACGCACTGGTATGTTTACTTTTGAGCGATTTTAACAATACAGATTCTCTTTAAAGGGACACTTAAGTCAAACAAAAAAAATGAGTTTTACTCACCTGGGGCTTCCAATAGCCCCCTGCAGCTGTTCGGTGCCCTCACCGTCTCCCTCCGATCCTCCTGGCCCCGCCGGCAGCCACTTCCTGTTTGGGTGACAGGAGCTGACAGGCTGGGGACGCGAGTGATTCTTCGCGTTCCCAGACACATTAGCACCCTCTATGCTGCTATGTGGTATATGATATATGCTATAGCAGCATAGATGGTGCTATTGTGGCCAGGAACGCGAAGAATCACTCGCGTCCCCAGCCTGTCAGCTCCTGTCACCCAAACAGGAAGTGGCTGCCGGCGGGGCCAGTAGGATCGGAGGGAGACGGCGAGGGCACCGGACAGCTGCAGGGGGCTATTGGAAGCCCCAGGTGAGCAAAACTAATTTTTTTTGTTTGACTTAAGTGTCCCTTTAACGCCTTTTTTCTGAAATATTTTTAACAATGCATTGCTATGGAGAAGAAAACAAAATGCGTACTAACTGATTAAGTGTAAACTGGGCCTTAGTAAGCCATCTTCAGTGGGTCATCATATGGAAGTTACAGTGAAATCAATTGTCTGCATATCCGTACTAGGTTACTGACTTGCCAAATAAAACTCCTTTGATTAATATATACACTTAGCTATATTTAAGGATAAACTATACAGAGAACATTTAATTGTTTACTTAGTCCATTTTCCTGCTAAGACAATCCATATTTGAAATAAAAGGTACGCAAATCAAATGTTTAGTTTTCAAAAATTTCCCAATCGAGAATGGTACAAATGATTACTTATGCATGCAATAGAAGACCACTAATAATTTATTAGAACCAAAATAATTTTTAAGAAAATTTTTATACTGTAATTTTTTTTAAAGGTTTTTTTTTTTACTTCTGAACCCCCAATGCATGTTATCCTATGTATATGTATTGTAATTTTTCTTACAAGGTGGGCGATGTCTGAAGGCTATGGAGCTTGCTTAATAAATAAGCCTGAGCTGGTCAGTGATATGGTGAGGCAAGTGCGAAACAGAGTGGAGAATCCAAGATTTTCTGTATCAATTAAAATAAGGTAATGTTTGATAACTGGGATGTTAAGCAATGCTGTTTTTTGTGCAATGCATGCATTTTATGATACAAGGATATGAAGCCCTTAGAGACTGGTTTTTACTAAAGCATGTATTCACTTTAAAAAAGGTTTCATTGTGGACATATTTACAAGACTACAATTTCACTAATGCTAATTAAAGGACACCTGACCTGTGTCAAGAAATCTATGGTAAGCACAGAGATGTTCCTGCTGGATCCACATACCTGTGTGCATTGTCAGTTCCTCTCCTCATTCCCTCTGGTCCCTGTATTCACTAATTGGAAAAATTTAGTTTTGGCTTAAGTCAAATTTTCAGAAAGGAAGATGCAGGCTTGTGGCAATGTTCCCTCCTATTATATTGCCAATCTCTCCTCTACCTCTCCCAATTCGCTCCCTTTTAAGGGGAGGGTGATAGCAGGAAACATCACAGCAAGCCTGCCTCTTCCTGTCTGAAAATTTGACTTTAGCCAAAAGTCAATTTTTTCAAGGAGTGATCACAGGGACTGGGGGAATGAGGAGAGGAACGGATAACACACAGAGATATGTGGTTCCAGAATTAACTTATATCTTTGCTTACCTTAGATATCTTTGCCTACAAGCCTGGTGTCCATTAACTAACTATCCGTGTCACTGCAATTCAATATGACCCATCTAGAGGTTGCAGACTTACCACCTGATGGCAGACATTTTCTAATAATTCTTGAGCAGTTATACGGGATCACTTATGTTCTGCATTTATCTTCAGCAGCCAGAAGCTCAATGTGTCGTGCAGTGAAAGATGTCCTGTCTGTACACCAGTTGTCTTGCCCTGACAATGTTTGCTAGAATAATACATCTCAGCTGAGCCCTGGAAATGCAGGTTCATTGAAAATACTTTTCCCCTAGTATTCTGAAGGATGTAGCTGCCACTGGAGGGAAATGGAAAAGGCATTAGGGCAGCTACACTCATCCCAATAGATGAAAGTGATGCAACAGATCTGAGAAACTGCGCGATTATCAAGCTGTGTAGGGAATGTAGAGTAATTTTAAGTGAGTTGTTGCACACAGTGGCCTCAATTCACGGAGCATTATCAAACGTTTATCAAACACTTTATCAAACATTTGATAATTACCTCATGGGTAAAATCTCAATTTTAAATTCACTAAGGTGTTATATATTTATCGAATGTTTTACCGATAAAACGTTCAACAAATATATAACACCTTAGTGAATTCAAAATGAGATTTTACCCATGAGGTAAATTATCAAACGTTTGATAAAGTGTTTGATAAACGTTTGATAATGCTCCGTGAATTGAGGCCAGTGTGGTAAATTTTATTTAGACAAATTCATAGAAAGTCACAGCGAACGTAGAGCAGCTCTTCTTGGCAGCATACAGGGAGTGCAGAATTATTAGGCAAGTTGTATTTTTGAGGAATAATTGTATTATTGAACAACAACCATGTTCTCAATGAACCCCAAAAACTCATTAATATCAAAGCTGAATATTTTGAAAGTAGTTTTTAGTTTGTTTTTAGTTTGAGCTATTTTAGGGGGATATCTGTGTGTGCAGGTGACTATTACTGTGCATAATTATTAGGCAACTTAACAAAAAACAAATATATACCCATTTCAATTATTTATTTTTACCAGTGAAACCAATATAACATCTCAACATTCACAAATATACATTTCTGACATTCAAAAACAAAACAAAAACAAATCAGTGACAAATATAGCCACCTTTCTTTGCAAGGACACTCAAAAGCCTGCCATCCATGGATTCTGTCAGTGTTTTGATCTGTTCACCATCAACATTGCGTGCAGCAGCAACCACAGCCTCCCAGACACTGTTCAGAGAGGTGTACTGTTTTCCCTCCTTGTAAATCTCACATTTTATGATGGACCACAGGTTCTCAATGGGGTTCAGATCAGGTGAACAAGGAGGCCATGTTATTAGTTTTTCTTCTTTTATACCCTTTCTTGCCAGCCACGCTGTGGAGTATTTGGACACGTGTGATGGAGCATTGTCCTGCATGAAAATCATGTTTTTCTTTAAGGATACAGACTTCTTCCTGTACCACTGCTTGAAGAAGGTGTCTTCCAGAAACTGGCAGTAGGACTGGGAGTTGAGCTTGACTCCATCCTCAACCCGAAAAGGCCCCACAAGCTCATCTTTGATGATACCAGCCCAAACCAGTACTCCACCTCCACGTTGCTGGCGTCTGAGTGGGACTGGAGCTCTCTGCCCTTTACCAATCCAGCCACGGGCCCATCCATCTGGCCCATCAAGACTCCCTCTCATTTCATCAGTCCATAAAACCTTAGAAAAATCAGTCTTGAGATATTTCTTGGCCCAGTCTTGACGTTTCAGCTTGTGTGTCTTGTTCTGTGGTGGTCGTCTTTCAGCCTTTCTTACCTTGGCCATGTCTCTGAGTATTGCACACCTTGTGCTTTTGGGCACTCCAGTGATGTTGCAGCTCTGAAATATGGCCAAACTGGTGACAAGTGGCATCTTGGCAGCTGCACACTTGACTTTTCTCAGTTCATGGGCAGTTATTTTGCGCCTTGGTTTTTCCACACGCTTCTTGTGACCCTGTTGACTATTTTGAATGAAACCCTTGATTGTTCGATGATCACGCTTCAGAAGCTTTGCAATTTTAAGAGTGCTGCATCCCTCTGCAAGATATCTCACTATTTTTGACTTTTCTGAGCCTGTCCAGTCCTTCTTTTGACCCATATTGCCAAAGGAAAGGAAGTTGCCTAAAAATTATGCACACCTGATATAGGGTGTTGATGTCATTAGACCACACTCCTTCTCATTACAGAGATGCACATCACCTAATATGCTTAATTGGTAGTAGGCTTTCGAGCCTATACAGCTTGGAGTAAGACAACCTGCATAAAGAGGATGATGTGGTCAAAATACTCATTTGCCTAATAATTCTGCACTCCCTGTATTGGAGTTCACTTAATGAAGCAAGGATTTTAAATGGTTGCTTTTCTTGATTAGTGTGCCTCATTGTTTCCAGCTTGTTGGTGAAACCTCTTTAAGCAGTTGTAGATTTTTATTTTTTCTTGAAAGAAACCTATTTTCCAAACAAATGCTTTGGAACTTGTATGAAAAATAGCAGGTTGTCGTGTGTAGTTTTGCTGCATGGACTTCCCTTTCACAGTGTTCTAAGGGCAACTAAAATTGAGGAAAAAATGTAAAGTGCCATGTGTTATAAACTTACATGGAGATATCCAAGTTGTTTCTGAGCTCCAGTGGCTCCCGCCATGTTTGACTGCATCTCAGTTGACTGGAAGCACCTGCTGACAAGTTCCTGAACTGCATGTGTCCAGTACATGTGAACAAGCGCATTTGAACTGATTATACACAGATTCATGAACAGCCCATGCCAAGTGCTTGTGCATGAGTGATTCACATGTTGGCAATTCCACAGCTGCAGGTGATTCGACACTTGGATCCAGTCACAGAAATAGAGGCCCTTGAAACATGTAGACTGGAAACTACTCAGATATCTTCAAGTAAGTTTATCAGGCATTGTAGAAGGTTGACACCATGTGTAAAAATAAGCTCTTTATTAGATAAAACATAGGACCACCACAACAGCTAAAGTGACATAGAGAGCACCTGGACTTGAGAAAAGAGCAGGAGGCTTTGAAACGTTGCCCTGTATTACAGCCAATAAAGAGCTTATTTTTACTTGTAATGACAGTGAGTACCATGCCAGTAATAGAGTCCGTAACCAGAAAAGGAAAGGGACCACGAAGTGTACAGACAATAATGTATAAGGGCCCATTCACACTTAGGCGTTTGCTGCGAATTGCCGGCGATTGTTAGCGCTTTTTAAAGCGCTAGCGCAATATTAACTGTATGGCATTGATCTCACTGCCTAGATTGCCGGCGATTTATGATGATCACTTAATGCGCTATATGCAGCATTTTTAGACAATTTTAGAGTGATTGCGATTACAATACTAAAAAAAGTATGATCGCTAAAAAATTGTGTTCATTGATCTTACCAAGTTCATTGTGGTAAAATCACCAACGCAAAACGCTAGTGTTAATCGCTTGTTGGGGAATAGGCCTGAACAATCGAATTTAAACCAAAACTGCGATCACCAAGATCCCGATTTCAGAATCGTCAAAGCGGTGATTTCTGCGATGACGTAATTTCTGCATGGGGGAATTTTGAAGAAGCGGCTTCAAACTCCACTCAAGTCCCGCCATGTGCGGCCCACAGTACTGGCAGTTTTGGACATACCTTCCAGCACGAGTCCAATGCTATCCACCCTCTCTCGCCATTTGCCGACTCTTGTGTACTGCATACTTCCTGGTTTCTGTATGTTACATTATATATAGGAAGTATATACATTAGAGTCTACAGGAGGCGAAGTGGATAGACGGGCATTGCTGGACTCGTGCTGGAAGGTATGTCCAGCACTGCCGCAGTTTGGGGGACAGAGCAGGCACAGAGAGAGACCCAGAGAGACAAAAGGCACAGAGAGAGACCCAGAGGGGGCACAGAGCGAGATCCAGAGGGGACACAAAGAGACACAAAGGGGACACAGACAAAGGGGGCACAAAGAGAGACACAAAGAGACAAAAGGGGGCACCAAGAGAGACACAGAGGGTGCACAAAGAGACAGGGACAGAGAGGCACTGAGGAGGAACAAACCGGCACAGAGGAGGAACAAAGCTTGATTAAGAAATAGTGGATCGAAATTGCGATTTCAGACAGAAATTGCTTAAATCAATGTTTTCCTAAAACCGTTCAGGCCTTTTGGGCAGTAAGGTCATTTTGACATGTATTCTGTGCAGTTATCTACATATTTGTTTAAAAATATGGCTTAAAGACTACCTAAACTGAAAAAGAGAGCTTGGCATGAACAGCTATGCCTTTTTTTTTTTTTTTTTTTTTTCTTTCTTTTCTGGAAGCACACTTGAATGTATAGTACTAATAGTAACTGCTTTATATTTCTACACCTGTAGTTCACTACTAACTACAAAATTTCGAGAAAGGGGGCAGTAGTTTGAGATGGCAATTGTACATGCGCTAAATAGCAATGTGTTGATTTTTAGGATCCACGCAGACATCACCAAAACAGTTGATCTTTGTCAGAAGGCAGAAGCTGCAGGTGTGTCCTGGATAGCCGTGCATGGGAGACTTTCTGAGGAAAGGCATCACCCTGTGCACTATGATGCTGTAAAGGTTATTAAGGACAGCTTGTCTATACCAGTTGTGGTCAATGGAGATATTAAGAGTTTGAAAGAAGCTAAGAACATTCATCAAATCACGGGTGCAGATGGTAAGACTATTGTACTTTCAATTTATCAAATAAAATAATGAACAGCGTAAACTGCTTTTTAGTTTTAAATGCTTTCCATGCCTTCCTTTAAAGGAAATCTAAACTGAAATTAAAAAGAGCAGTGTTATGCTGAAAATTGAATGAAAAATGAGTTTTTTCGGCAGATTTACTGTCCGATCGTTTTTCTGATTGATTTTCCAATCGTTTTTCCAATAGATTTCCAGACACTTCTATGAGAAAATCGATTAGAAAAACAATCAAAATCAGATCGGACCTGTCAGGAATTATCTATTGAGCCATCTATCTGCCAAAAAACTCATGGCGTATTCCCAGCATAACTTACCTGGGGCTTCTCCCAGCTTCCTGCAGTCCTTCTGCTTCCTCAACGTCATTCAATGATCCTCTGGTCAGGTGCATGGCTCTTATGTCAGCTGTATGCGCAGCCACAAGCCACCTGATCGTGATCCATGGAAATTGCCACTGCACATGTGCAGATCAGAAGGTCTGCGGCCTGGCCTGCCACAGGGAGCAGAAGCCCATCACTGGCAAGCTTTCAGAGGGGCGCTTCAGCTGACTGGAGGGTTGCGGAATGACTGTGAGGGCACAGATGGACTGCAGGGGGCTGGAAGAAACCTCAGTTAAGTTAAACTCCTCTTTAAAGAGAACCCGAGGTGGGTTTGAAGAATATTATCTGCATACAGAGGCTGGATCTGCCTATACAGCCCAGCCTCTCTTGCTATCCCAAACCCCCCTAAGGTCCCCCTGCACTCTGCAATCCCTCATAAATCACAGCCACGCTACTGACAAACAGCTTGTCAGAGCTGGCTGTGTTTATCTCTATAGTGTCAGTCTGCTGCTCTCCCCGCCTCCTGCAGAACTCCAGTCCCTGCCTGCATCCCTTCCCTCCCTGCTGATTGGAGGGAAGGGACCGGGGCAGGGACTAGAGCTATGCAGGAGGATGGGGAGCAGCTGAGACTGACACTACAGATGTAAACACAGCCTCACAGCACGGCTGTGATTTATGAGGGATTGCAGAGTGCAGGGGGACCTTAGTGGGGTTTGGGATAGCAACAGGGGCTGGGCTGTATAGGCAGATCCCGCCTCTGTATGCAGATAACATTCTTTAAACACACCTCGGGTTCTCTTTAATTTTCACCTAAGTTTCCCTTTAAAGAGACACTGAAGCGAAAAAAAACTATGATATTATGATTTTTATGTGTAGTACAGCTAAGAAATAAAACATTAAGATCAGATACATCAGTCTAATTGTTTCCAGTACAGGAAGAGTTAAGAAACTCCAGTTGTTATATCTATACAAAAAAAGCCATTATCTCTACGACTTTCAAAGTCATGGAGAGGGCTGTTATCTGACTTTTATTATCTCAACTGTAATTGAACTGTTTACTTTTCCTCTGCTAGAGGAGAGGTCATTACTTCACAGACTGCTCTGAAAGACTCATTTTGAATGCTGAGTGTAGTGTAATCTGCACATATTAGAGAATGATGCAATGTTAGAAAAAACACTATATACCTGAAAATAAAAATTGAAGAATATTTTCTTTGCTGCTAATCTTCTAGTAATTATTCATAGTACACAACCAATTCATTATATCATATATTTTTTTTCGCTTCAGTGTCTCTTTAAAGCCTGAATCTGAACATCGTGTTACTCCTCCTTACCACATTTTTTAAATCACTGAATATGAAGAGGAGCAAGTATTTGTAAACTGGTGGTCATGTGGTTCTGCTGCATGCTTTGGCTCTAGAGGTATGAGCATTATGTCACGTTGCCGCTAACACTCAAAGAGCCACAAAGTGGTGTATGTGCCATTTTGCTGATATGTTCACTATGTGATCTGATGGTCCAGGACCAGAAGAAAGTAGCCAGAATAGTAGTCAAGTGACCATTTAGGGCAAAGTGCTATTGCACTCAGAGCTGAAGTTTGAAGCCTGTTACACATCTAGGAAACATATCAGGTTTAACTTCATACATGCTCGACACTGGTATCATTTATTTGGGTTTGAGCGCTTCAAGGATCACGATTGCAAAAAAGTGTAAAATTTAAAATACATGTAAACACATGGCAATAAGAAGTTTTCTTCTTCCAGAGTAAAATGAGCTATAAATTACTTTTCTCCTATGTTGCTGTCACTTTACAGTAGGTAGTAGAAATCTGACAGAAATTACACATTTTGGACCAGCTCATCTCCTCTTGGGGGATTCTCAGCATGGCCTTTATTCTTTATAAAGACATTCCCTGTAAAGGATTTATACAAATATGCTAGCTGGCCATCCCGCTCACTGCACACTTTGGATCGAGCAACTGCTATTCACACTTTTGAAAGTAAATACAAGACTGAGAACCCCCCATGAGGAGATCGGCTAGTCTAAAACCTGTCGGCCCTGTAAGATTTCTACAACCTCTACTGTAATGCTGGGGATACACGGGTCGACCCGGCAGCTCGATTAGCCACTGGATTGATTCCCGCTCGTCCCTGCGGGCGCTTCCTTATCTTCCGCTCGACTCCCTGCTATTGTCCACCCGCGGGGATCGAGCAGGGAGTCGATCCGGCGGGTCATCGGACCTGGGGAAATTTATCAATCGAGCCATCAGCGGCTCGATTGATAAGTGGGAAACGTACCCAGCATTAGTCGCATCAACATATGAGAAAAGTAATTTATATCACGTTACTCTGGGAGAAATGTAATTCATGTTTACTTAAAATTTTATGATTTTTGTGATAGTAGTCCTTTTCATGGCGGTTGATATGTCTTTACATATGATACATATGATAATGTCTTTACATATGATATGATATGATATGATACATTTGATATGCATTACAGGGAGTGCAGAATTATTAGGCAAGTTGTATTTTTGAGGAATAATTTTATTATTGAGCAACAACCATATTCTCAATGAACCCAAAAAACTCATTAATATCAAAGCTGAATATCTTTGAAAGTAGTTTTTAGTTTTAGCTATTTTAGGGAGATATCTGTGTGTGCAGGTGACTATTACTGTGCATAATTATTAGGCAACTTAACAAAAAACAAATATATACCCGTTTCAATCATTTATTTTTATCAGTGAAACCAATATAACATCTCAACATTCACAAATATACATTTCTGACATTCAAAAACAAAACAAAAACAAATCAGTGACCAATATAGCCACCTTTCTTTGCAAGGACACTCAAAAGCCTGCCATCCATGGATTCTGTCAGTGTTTTGATCTGTTCACCATCAACATTGCGTGCAGCAGCAACCACAGCCTCCCAGACACTGTTCAGAGAGGTGTACTGTTTTCCCTCCTTGTAAATCTCACATTTTATGATGGACCACAGGTTCTCAATGGGGTTCAGATCAGGTGAACAAGGAGGCCATGTCATTAGTTTTTCTTCTTTTATACCCTTTCTTGCCAGCACGCTGTGGAGTACTTGGACGTGTGTGATGGAGCATTGTCCTGCATGAAAATCATGTTTTTCTTTAAGGATGCAGACTTCTTCCTGTACCACTGCTTGAAGAAGGTGTCTTCCAGAAACTGGCAGTAGGACTGGGAGTTGAGCTTGACTCCATCATCAACCCGAAAAGGCCCCACAAGCTCATCTTTGATGATACCAGCCCAAACCAGTACTTCACCTCCACCTTGCTGGCGTTTGAGTCGGACTGGAGCTCTCTGCCCTTTACCAATCCAGCCATGGGCCCATCCATCTGGCCCATCAAGACTCACTCTCATTTCATCAGTCCATAAAACCTTAGAAAAATCAGTCTTGAGATATTTCTTGGCCCAGTCTTGACGTTTCAGCTTGTGTGTCTTGTTCAGTGGTGGTCGTCTTTCAGCCTTTCTTACCTTGGCCATGTCTCTGAGTATTGCACACCTGGTGCTTTTGGGCACTCCAGTGATGTTGCAGCTCTGAAATATGGCCAAACTGGTGGCAAGTGGCATCTTGGCAGCTGCACGCTTGACTTTTCTCAGTTCATGGGCAGTTATTTTGCACCTTGGTTTTTCCACACCCTTCTTGCGACCTTGTTGACTATTTTGAATGAAACGCTTGATTGTTCGATGATTACGCTTCAGAAGCTTTGCAATTTTAAGAGTGCTGCATCCCTCTGCAAGATATCTCACTATTTTTGACTTTTCTGAGCCTGTCAAGTCCTTCTTTTGACCCATTTTGCCAAAGGAAAGGAAGTTGCCTAATAATTATGCACACCTGATATAGGTTGTTGCTGTCATTAAACCACACCCCTTCTCATTACAGAGATGCACATCACCTAATATGCTTAATTGGTAGTAGGCTTTCTAGCCTAATAATTATGCACACCTGATATAGGTTGTTGCTGTCATTAAACCACACCCCTTCTCATTACAGAGATGCACATCACCTAATATGCTTAATTGGTAGTAGGCTTTCTAGCCTATACAGCTTGGAGTAAGACAACATGCATAAAGAGGATGATGTGGTCAAAATACTCATTTGCCTAATAATTCTGCACTCCCTGTATATCGGTGTCTTGCAACTGTTGTTTTGTGCTTCTTTGTACTGAACGCTTCAGAACTGTAATATCTCATACATATCTTTCTACTTTTTAATAAACTTGTTGTTTTTTCAAAAAAAAAAAAAAAGCCTGGTACACCCAATGATTGGCCAATTTTACCACTGCCATGTAGTATGAGCGAGCTTACCTACCCAATTATGTTCAGAATCTGTTGGCCTTCATACTACATGGAAGTGTGTACCAGGCTTAAGTCTTAGTGTAATTAGCAGGTTTGCCATGCGCTATCTGCGCACGGCAACAGTAGCGTAGTTTACTGCATCAGGCCCTGTGATAGCGATGCATTTTATATGTACGTGTGATAAATATGCTCTTTTGGATATTTTTTTTCTCCCACATTGACCATTTACTGTAACATTTTTGTATTTTAGGTGTTATGGCTGCTAGAGGCCTCCTAGCCAATCCGGCCATGTTTGCAGGCTTTGAAGAGACTCCACTAGCATGTATTCATGACTGGGTTGACATAGCACTGGAGCACGGTACACCTTTCACATGTTTCCATCACCATCTTATATACATGATGGAAAGAATAACCTCCAAACAAGAGAAAAGAGTGTTTAACATTCTTTCTAGTACTTCTGCTGTTTTAGATTATTTAAATGATGCTTATAGGATATAAATTATTTCCATTATTTTTTTTTTTTTTTTAGCATAATTGATTTTTAACTGTCATATTTTTTATAATTATTTTTTTATGTGAATATTGCTACATGTTAGATTGTTATAATGCAAAATAAACATGAAACAAAGTAAAGTTTAAGTTTGTGAATTAACAATGGGGCCACAGATCACACAGTGTTTGTGTCCACTTAGTCTGTACTTGCACTATATTTGTCCAAAAGACTAAGGCTTCATTCGCACTGGGGAATTGAATCGCTCTCCCTCGCCGCTCCACCATCGGCCATTAGTCCCTGTGAGACTGGCCTCAGTACCCGTGGTTCAACGGAAGTGCTTTACGATGACGCAGAGGCAACGTAGACTCTGCAGTGTGTTTGCGAGTAATACCACTTGGCACGCAATTACAATGGAATTCGTGGCACCGCAACTATCTGTTTAGATTGTTGTGGTGCGGCGTGCATGTGAACATCGTTGTAAGGCCTCTTGCACATATGCAATTCTGAAATTTTTTTTTTATTATTTATTTATTTATTTATTTTTTATACGATCCAATTTTTTAATTCCAATAAAAAAAAAAAGCACTGCATGCTGCTACATTTTTAATCGGAATCAAAAATCAGAATCACGTAGTGTGCAAAAGGCCGAAAACCAGAGACATGCTTCCTGTTCTGCAGGAAGCGCGTCACTGAGCAGGGGTGGGATTATGCAAATGGCCCTGTCGATGCAGTCTGCCACTAAAGTTGGGGAGCTGAAAGTGCAGTGTTTAAAGCGGAATATAACCCTGCATTTCAACTTTGCTCTAAAATATTATTTACAGCATATTATATGCAAAAAACATTTTTTTTACTAGGCCAGCATTGGAAGGGTTAAACACAGAGGTTTAAAGGTCCGAGATATGCAGAAGTTCAGATAGATACATTCTATTTAGTTTCATGTATCTATTGAGAAATGTTACACACTCTTTGGCTGTCCTCCAAGCTCCTTCTCAGTCAGAGAGATGAGTCACATTCAACACTTAGATACATTTATGTAAACAAAATGTATCTATTTCAGCTTCGGATGCCTCTGCAGAAATCTCCAGGAACTTTAAAGCCCTGTGTAACCCTTCCAATGCTGGTTTAGTAAAAAAAAAAAAATGCTGGTTGCATATAATATTCTGTAAAAAATGTTTTAGAGCAAAGTTGAAATGCAGGGTTATATTCCGCTTTAACATATTTCAGCTTTCCATCATTAAACTATCATTAAGATCTGTACTGTAAATTTATTTTTACATGTAGAACATATTTTTCCACTTGCTAGGTAAGTTATTGCCTAATGGAAAAAAAAAAGAAAAAAGAATGGAGCCACAAAAGATGTTCTGCATTGTTAATACTTTCCTTTTATTAAAAATAATCACAGCAGAAGGCTAATAGCTGCTGACAGATTGACTGATTGATTCACACTACCTTATAGGGTTGAGTGAGGATAGGCTCTTCAGCAAATAATCAGTGATTGCCAGTGGGGCGCAGGTGGGAGGTGCTAAATTATTAAATATATAGAGGGGAGGGAAGAGGCTACTTGCAATGATACTGCTTAGATCAGGGGTTGGGTACCTTGGCTCTCCAGCTGTTAAAGAACTACAAGTCCCACAATGCATTGCAGGAGTCTGACAGCCACAGTAATGATTAATAAAGGCAAATACATGCTGGGATTTGTAGTTTTAGCACAGCTGGAGAGCCAAGGTTCCCTACTGCTGGCTTAGATCATCAGCGAGTCTATATTCATACTGCTTGTAAAGGGGAGAGAGTACGTGTAATAGAAAGAAGAGGAGACTAAGGCGTGAGATAAGAAGAGGTGGAGAGGGAAGGAGGAGTGGTTTACCTAGCAGAAACAAAAGCCTTGAGCTATAATGATTTATTTATTTTTTTAAATTGGCAATTTCATAAATTATGCCAGCATAATTGAGCAATAATATGGTTTGGTATCCCAGAAATTCAGATAAATAGCAGAATATGTTTAGTCCAGTATACAAGCAATATATGGCACCAATATGTAGGAGAAATTATATTTTTCCTTTTCCATGTTTTGCCTAATTTTTACCCATTTTTCAAATGTGTGACTGAAAGAAAGCCCTTAGGCCCCTTGGTATCCAACACATGGTACTCATACCACAGGGGTACTGTAGTAGGCCTCAGGGAGTTCTTGAACGTGTCATAGGCAATCATTTATCCTGAATTTTGAGACAAAAAAAAATATGATAAACCATATATAAATTAACCTGAATAAGTATTTGTAATTAAAAGCATCAATGAATGTTTAATGTGTGTGAAGTTCTCCTAAGCAATATGTATCCCTCAAGGGGTACTTGCAATGATGTTACTCAAAAGGGGGTACTTGGCCGAAACAGTCATTGATAATCAAGTACAGTTCTTTATTATGTTTACCCTTGGTATGGACCTCTCACCTTACTGGATTCCCCGTGTCACATTGATATAATCTGAGGCCGGCAGTGTCTTCAGTTTACCCTTGGTCTCAGACTGTAAAACTGACTGCTCCAATAAGTAAGAACATTACTATACTTTGTTACATTTTAATAATTAGAAGACATTAATAAGGTCATTTGGATTAGAACATGGAATAATGTATACATTATTGTACATTGCATTTACAAGTTAGGGCCTTTCCACGCTTGACAGTTTTTCTATGCATTTTCTGCATTGGAAAACAGGACCAATGTTAAAGCGGACCTGAAGGGAAAAAAAGAATTTCACTTAGCTGGGGCTTCTGCCAGCCCCCTTCAGCCATCCTTTGCCCGCACATACCTGGAAAGATCCTCCAGTCCCCCGCCGCAGCTCACTTTCTCACTGATCTGAAGTGCACAGCAAAAGACCCGATTTAGACCAGAATTGAACCAGAAGGGAACAGAAGGAACTGCCAGGAGACTCGGCACTTTGATCACATGGTTTGCTACTTAACTGTTTTTTATCTGTTTCACCATATGCTTGCTTGTCTCTGCAATTCCTGTATCTAAACACACTCCACCCTCCTGCTGTCAGCTATCGATCTCTCTGTAGACCACTTTAGAATGTTTAAAATGTCTTTCTCAACCGCTTCTTTTTGCCTTCTGTTCCTGAAAATCCACATGTCACTTCATCCTCCCACTGTCAGCAACACCATACACATTGCCCCCTCTCTGCTATCATCTCCCCTTCTCTCTATCCACGAACTATTCATATTTCTCTGCTCACACTACCCCTCCTCTGCTCTCAATAAACCTAACTTGCATACACACAAGTCTCACCCCCACATCTCTCTGCTCTGCCTACTACTCCTCCTGGCTTCTGGGGACATATCACCAAACCCAGGGCCCACTCCTAGACCTCACGCTGCTCACACTGCTCATACTGCAACTCATTCCACCAATAACAAACCTCACCACATCCCCTCCCAGAACACCTACAACCTTATCGACATCCCCCTTCTTCCCAGCTCTCCCCTCCCCATATCTGGGGCTCTATGGAACTCCCTCTCCGTTTGTAATAAACTGGCCTTTATTCATGACATGTTTATCTCCAACACTTTCACCTTCCTGGGGCTCACCGAAACATGGATAACTCCATCAGACACAGTGTCTCCAGCTGCTCTATCATATGGTAGTCTAAAATTTAGTCATGCCCCTAGACCTGGCCACAAACAGGGAGGCGGAGTGGGGATTCTCCTCTCTGAACACTGCTCCTTTAAGCCACTCACACCACTGCCCGCACTCTCACTCTCATCCTTTGAAGTTCATGCTGTCCGTCTCTATTCTCCATATCACATCCAGATTGCTGCTATCTACCGCCCGCCTGGTCCAGCCTCTACTTTCATTGATCACTTTTCAGCATGGCTTCTCCAGTTCCTCTCCACTGATATACCCTTTATCATCATTGGAGATTTTAATATACCCATCGATACTAACTGCCCTACTGCCACCAAACTACTCTCTCTCACCTCCTCGTTTGACCTCGCACAATGGTCCTCCACTTCCACCCACAAAGACGGTCACACTCTTGACCTTGTCTTTACCCGCCTCTGTTCTATTTCAAGCTTTCATAACACTCCGCTTCCCCTCTCAGACCACAACCTTCTTACCTTCTCAATAAATTCTTCTCTACCGTCACCTCCTCCAACACTACACCACACAGTCACGCGCAGGAATTACCGCAACCTGAATGTGAATTCCCTGACTGAGGCCTTGCAACCTCTAAGTATTCTGTCTTCCTACACTGACCCTGAGGCAGCATCCAGTTACTTATTTAGCGTAGTCTCCTCTGCCATGAATTCAGCCGTTCCACTCACCGCCACCTGCCCCCGCCAAACTAACCGGCAGCCCTGGCTCACTGAACAAATCAAACAGCTGAAAAGGCGCTCCAGGGTGGCAGAAAGGTGCTGGAGAAAAAGCACTACTGTTGAGGACTTCAATCACTATAAACAAACTATGCAGGAGCTCAGGGATGCCCTCACCTCTGCTAAGCAGTCTTATTTCTCCTCGCTCATTTCCTCACAGTCCCACAACCCAAAACAATTGTTCAACACCTTTAACTCCCTACTTCGTCCCCCACCTCCTCCCCCTACCACATGTCTGTCAGCCGACGACTTCGCATCATACTTTACAACCAAGATTGATGCAATACGTAATAGCTTCAACACGCAACCACTTTTACCAGCTCAACCGTCACCTATGAATTCCTTCTGTCCGCCTGCACCCTCGCCCACCACTAACTGCCTCCCCCCCGCTCCACAAGACCACTCTCCCACTCTAACATTTTTCACCACACTAACTGAACAGTGTCTTTCCTCACTAATCTCCAAAGCGCATCTCACTACCTGTGCCCTGGACCCTATTCCCTCTCATCTAATCCCCCAGCTTTCCTCCTCCTTTAATCCCGCTCTAACAACTCTATTCAACCTTTCTATCTCCACTGGCATTTTTCCTTCCTTATTCAAACAAGCTATAATCACACCACTAATCAAAAAACCCTCTCTTGATCCAACTTCTCTATCCAACTACCGTCCTGTCTCTCTCCTCCCCTTTGCTTCTAAACTGCTGGAACGTCACATCCACTCAGAATTGTCTGCCTTTCTCTCTACCAACTCCTTACTTGACCCCTTTCTATCTGGATTCCGCACACACCATTCCACTGAAACTGTCCTCACGAAAGTTGCTAATGACCTACTGGTAGCTAAATCCAAAGGCCAGTTCTCCATTCTAATACTCCTTGACCTTTCCTCTGCCTTTGACACGGTTGATCATGCTCTGCTTCTGCAGACACTGGCATCTTTAGGAATCAAGGGACAAGCACATTCCTGGATCTCCTTATCTCTCTAGACGCTCTTACACTGTCTCCTTCTCTAACACCAATTCCTCTCCACACCCACTGTCTGTTGGTGTACCTCAAGGCTCTGTTCTTGGGCCACTTCTTTTCTCAATCTACACCCGTGGCCTGGGACAACTAATTAACTCTTTTGGCTTCCAGTATCACCTCTATGCGGATGACACCCAAATCTATCTCTCAGCTCCTGACCTGTCCTCACTACTATCCAGAGTCCCCGACTGTCTACGTGCCGTTTCTGCATTCATGTCCTCCCGCTTCCTCAAACTCAACATGACTAAAACGGAAATTGTGATTTTTTTTTTTTCACCATCGCTATCTTCACCCCCACCAATTGCAACCATAACGGTAGACAACACCCCAATAACCTCAACCACTAAGGCCCGCTGCTTGGGGGTTGTACTTGACTCAGAGCTCTCCTTTAAACCTCACATTGCCTCATTAACCACCACCTGCTATTTCCAGCTCAAAAATATATTCCGTATCCGTCCCTTCCTCACACAAGAAGCCACCAAAATGCTTGTTCATGCCTTAATCATCTCCCGCCTAGACTACTGCAACAGCCTGCTCTGTGGCCTACCAAAAAACAGGCTAGCACCTCTCCAATCCCTTCTAAATTCAGCGGCCCGCCTCATTCACCTTTCCACATGCTCTTCCGATGCAGCCCCACTGTGCCATTCGCTCCACTGGTTACCCATTACCCAGAGGATCCAGTTCAAACTCCTGACTCTAACATACAAAGCCCTCCACGAGTTGTCTCCTCCATACATCTCCTCACTAATCTCAAGATATTGTCCCTCCCGCAACCTTCGCTCCTCCCAAGAAATTCTCCTGGCCTCTAAGCTGATCACCTCCTCTCATGCTCGCATCCAGGACTTTACACGAGCATCACCCCTTATCTGGAACTCTCTTCCACAGCCTGTACGTCATGCTCCAAACCTGGACATCTTCAAACGCACTCTTAAAACACACCTTTTCAGACAAGCTTATAACATTCTATAGCCCTTATTTACTTCTCTGTCACAATGTAATTAGAGGCAAAGAATCACTGCCTCATCCATCCTCCACCCCCTTACCTAGTGTGTCCCCCACAACCCATTAGATTGTAAGCTCGCAAGGGCAGGGTCATCCTCCTAATGTTTACTGTTCTTGTAACAATATTTGTGCTGCTTGGAACTCTGCTGTACGTTTGTTAGTTGTATCTATGTTCCCCTTGTCGTCTTATTGTGCTTTGTAAAGCGCTGCGGAATATGTTGGCGCTATATAAATAAATAATAATAATAACTTTCTCCATTCACCAACCACTGCACCTATGCTAGTCCTGGCCGCACGCGTCCTTGTTTGCTGCGCAGTAGAGATTTTCTCGTACAAGGATGCACGTGGCGGAGAGGATGTCGACTTGTAAGTGGGCTAAAGAGAAAGTGAGCTGCGGCAGGGGACCAGAGAATCAATCCAGGACAGCTGCAGGGGGCTTGCAGAAGCCCCAGGTAACTGAAACTTTTTTTTTTTTTTATATAGGTATCTTCAATTCCACTTTAATCAATGGGCTAGTTCACACTTGAATGCGTTTTTCACATGCAGAAAAGCAGTTGACAGCAATGCAAAACTGTCAGACAACTCATGCAGAAAAACTAACGCAGAAAACTGATAGACAAGTGTGGATCCAGCCTTAGGGAGTGTTTCCACTGCAAATCACAGAGCACAGAAAAAAATGCACTTGAAAAGTTTAATTCAAATTTGGTGAATGGAGAGAAATGCTGTCACACCAGAAATCGTGCATACAGTGTGTTTGTGCCTTCCTGAAAATTGGATCACACTTTTGGGAGATGAAAATGTTCTTCCAAACCGGCAAAACGTGTTCTGAAAGCCATATTGAAGGTTGCAAAATAGGTGTTATTTTTAAAACACAGCTGTATCAATTAGCTAATGTTTTTCAGTAGCTCAGAAATGTGTAATCTTTTCTGGTAGTGAAGAAGTTTGTCTTGTTAATAAATGCTACACCAACTGCCTTGTACATATTTGTTTTGGCCCTTTAACTGGCCTTAGGCCTTAATCAGGGATTCTGGGATTTTCCTTTGAAAACAGAAGCACATAATCCAGAAGTATGAAAAAAATGTTTTGCTTTTGTCTTTTTGGGAGGCTTAACACATTTAATGCTGTTCTTTTGAGTATTAATGTCTTTTCTTTCTTTCTTTCTTGCAACCTTGGTCACACAGCTTAGGGACCTGTTTATAAAATTCAGCTAAAGCTCTTGTCTGTTTTATTTGAATTTGATGTAAATATTTTCCTTCTATACCTTATAAGTTGCAGTATAAAATGTTTACAAGTTTGAGCATCTCATAAATATATAAGAATGTCAAACATTTTCCTTGGCAAGCTCATTCTAGAAAAGTATCTGTGAAGTATGAAGATACTTGCCTTGATTAAAAAAAATATGGATACTACCATTGCTGACCTTAACCACTTAACGACTGCCTAACGCCGCTAGGCGTCAGCAGGTCGAAGTGGTGTTTCCATGGAAACAACCGCTTGTTCGAGCGGCCATTCCATGTCAGTTCACGGAGGGTGTCTCCGTGAACAGCCTGCCAGCCTCTGGTCGCGGCTCGCAGGCTAATTGTAAACACGCAGGGAAGAAATTCCCTGTGTTTACATCATACGGCGTTGCTGTCGCAGCAGCGCCGTAAAGGAGATCGGCGATCCCCGGCCTCTGATTGGCCAGGGATCGCCGACCGTCTGATAGGCTAAAGCCTATTAGAGGCGCTACAGGATGAATCGCTATCCTGTGTTGCCCAGAGCGAGAGGGCGGGAAGGAGAGGGAGGGAGGAATATCGCTGCAGAGGGGGGCTTTGAGGAGCCCCCCCCCTGCTCGGCCACACAGAGCGGTGGCAATCAGACCCCCCTAGCAGGACATCCCCCTAATGGGGAAAAAAGGGTGAAGTCTGATCGCCCTGCCACAATCATGATCTGTGCTGCGGGCTGGAAAGCCCACGCAGCACAGATCAGCCAATACAGCCCTGGTCCTTAACCTGCTGAGCGGTCTGGACGAGCTCAGCTCGTCCAGTACCGCCGGAGCCTGCCACTCAGGCCCTGCTGTACCGATTTGGCTCAAATAAAAAGCAGCACACGCAGCCGGCACTTTGCCAGCCGCGTGTGCTGCCTGATCGCCGCTGCAGTGCGGCGATCCGCCGCATGCAGCGGCGAAAGAGGGTCCCCCCAGCCGCCTGAGCCCAGCGTAGCCGGAACAAAAAGTTCCGGCCAGCGCTAAGGGCTGGATCGGAGGCGGCTGACGTCAGGACGTCGGCTGACGTCCATGACGTCACTCCGCTCGTCGCCATGGCGACGAGGTAAGCGAAACACGGAAGGCCGCTCATTGTGGCCTTCTGTGTTACTTCTGGCCGCTGGAGGCGATCGGAAGAACGCCTCCGGAGCGCCCTCTAGTGGGCTTTCATGCAGCCAACTTTCAGTTGGCTGCATGAAATAGTTTTTTTTTTATTAAAAAAAAACCCTCCCGCAGCCTCCCTGGTGATCTTAATAGAACGCCAGGCAGGTTAAGTGGTTAAAGGGAATGTAAAGTGTATTTTAGCATATGTGTTTTCTGTGTTTCACACTAAAACTGTTTCTTTGGGGGGGCACCTACTGGTTTGGCTGTGAGTGTTACTTTACTGTTGCAGTAAAAATGTTTCAGGCACTACTTAAAGGGTCTCTGAGCAGTGGCTAAGAAAAGTGTAGATCGCATAAGAATTTAAATTGCTCAATTAAAGCGGTATATAACCAAGACATAATATTCAAGAAAACATGTTTTCCTACTTTTAATATGCCATATGGTTATCATATTTGCATTTGTGCATAAGTTCCCAAAAGTACAGTTTTTTGCTTTGAGAGTTGCCTTTGCATTTTATTCATAACTGGTTTTATTCATTGTGTATTAAAGGCAGAAATGCTTTCAGTGTCTCTCTGTGTCCAGGAGCTTCTGCACAGCCAGAGAATGTGTCACATTCCTCACTTGATACAATTAAGTAAACACAAGATAACATTATCTTCACTTTCCGGTGCATCCAGATTTCTCTGCACTGAACTTTCAAGCTCTGTGTTTACCCTCCTTGGCGGTAATCCCGAGCTGAGCTCTCGGACCCTGGTGGGCCAATTTGGATAATTTTTTTTTTTAATACACGCAGCTAGCACTTTGCTAGCTGTGTGTCTTACCTGATTGCCTCCGATGCGCCGCTACCCGCCACGATACAGGCCCCCCCCACATACTCCTTGCGCTATGGGGTGGATCGGGACTCCCTGTGATGTCACGACGTCGATGACTTCACTCCATTCGTCGCCATGACGACGGGGGAAGCCCTGAAGGAAATCCCGTTTTACAGATTAATTTATTGTTCGTGAGCATTACAGCACTTTACTTTACTTTACTTTCCTATTGGGAATGATAGGGGAGCACCTATTTCTCTTGTCTAGCACTGTAGTTCTCCACTTATTTACAGGTTTTATAGGAAAGAACGCTTTAACACTGTATTTTCTGATCATGTATTTATTTAAATGGGCAGAGGGAAGGCTCTACAATACCAAGAGCCTACTAAGGTAAGTATCAATCCTGAAGGGTGTTTTCTCACTTCAGGTTTATTTTAAATTAGCACGTGTGCTTATATTTTTTTCAGAGTCCACTCATAGATGGGATGTTGGGCCTGATGCAGGAAAGGCCGGTAAATTTGCCATTGCACAACATGTGCGGTGCTAATAGTATAACAGGCACTACTCCCCTTTCCTCCATAATGCCAATTATGTGAAATTATCTTCATTTATCTCCACCATCTACCCATCATTATCCAAGTATTTAGGCCTCTTTCCCACCAAGACGTTGCGTTTTAGGGGACGTTATAGGTCTCATAACGTGCCCCTAACGCAATGCCTGGTGGTGTTTTATTTATTTATTTTTATTTATTTATTGTATTTATAAAGCGCCAACATATTACGCAGCGTTGGAGGAGGACGCCAGAGTGAGCGGTGTTATGCAGCTCTTTGTGCGCATGCGCAGTATAGACTGCGGAGACCACGTGTTCATTCCGATCACGTGGTCTCTGTGGTGCTGATTGGCTGGTGGGACCATGTGATGTGGAGTGTTCCACTCTGCATCACATGGTCCCGCCAGCCAATCAGCAGCCTTTCCAGGAAGACAACACTGCAAGTGCAGTGAATATTAAGTAGCCATGTGGCTGGCTACATTAGCAGACTCTCCCCGCCTCCAAAATATAAAAAAAGGCCATTGCTGAGCATGTGCACACAGTCTAACTAAAGCCGCGTATAACGTACAGCATGCTAGCGGTATCATTGTGCATGGTAATCATACCATGCTCCTGGAGTCAGGAGCATGGTATGATTACCGCGGTATACCGCTGCTGCCCCATAGCATGCTGCAGTTTCCAATAACGTGAAGCATTACAATGTAACGCAACATGGGCACTGAACAGCCCATTGATTTTTCATTGCTGTGCGTTACTCTGCGTTACAGGCTGCACTAACGTGGGACTTTAACGTCTCACTGTGAAAGCAGCCTTATTGTGAAAAGAGAGGTTAGGGAGAAGATAGAGTGGAGGAAATGGAGAGCAAGGCAGAGAAGAAAGCTAAGTGAACTACTCAGCAGAATAAAAAGGTAATAAAAGGTTCACTTATGTTGTGTTACACATATCCACATGATTATCATGTAACAACTCATCCAGACTGGCAGCAGGAAGGTTTTATAGTAACCTACAAAGGTTTTTATATTCAGTCATTTACGATAAAACTTATCTCTTATAATCACACATTTTTATATTGCAAGATTAGATCAATGCAACTCATATATACAAAAGAAGAGCAAAAGTCTCCACACTGAGGTGGTTGCCATGGATAAGTTAAACACTAAACCACAATAGGAAAGTATCCATATAGGAAATAATCAAAGGTCCAAACCTCGATAAGTCCAAATATCAATATTCATTAAGGGAAATTATCCTAATCAATCCCATAAAAACAAAGCGATAAAAATGCACGAGGGCCAAATCTCCCACTGAATCCAAAAAGTATATTCTTACATATAATAATGTCAGCATTCAATATATAATCTGATAGAAATTAGACAAAAGAACCACATAACAATCATTTAATAGTCACATGCCATAGAAGTAAATACCCGAGTTGTGTATTCATATGTGCCGGTGCAAAGACGTGGATAATGTAATTAGTTCTAAAACCTAATGCAGCTTAAGTGGAGTAACGGTTTATTCCACTTTAGGAATTAGGTTTTAAAACTAATGGCATTATCCATGTATTTACTTCTATGGCAGTGACTATTAATAGATTTTTATGTGGTTCTCTTGTTCAATTTATATCATATTACTAACTGAATGCTGACATTATATGTGAGACAATATACTTTTGTGGATGTAGAAGGATATTTGCACCTCATGCATTTTTATCTTTTTAAATTGTTTTTATGGGATTGATTGTGTGTCACAAGCCACATCTGCTGATGACTATTATGAAACTTATTGCATGGACTTCCACTATCCACCTGCAGGTGGCCTGTCAATATTTACAAGGACTTGCAGTTCTTTGTCTGGCCTGCAGAGGCCTCTAATGGAACTTTGATTATTCACCACCAGCTGCATCCTGTTACATGGACTATATAAAGACTGCCTCTTTCTCCACATAATTGCCAGACAGGGGCGTAGCAATAGGGGTTGCAGAGGTTGCGACTGCATCGGGGCCCTTGGGCCAGAGGGGCCCGAGGGGCCCTCCCTCAACTACAGTATTAGCTCTCTATTGTTCCTGTGCTCATAGTAATCACTTCTATAGATACTTTGAATAGTGGTAATTATTAACAAGCTGTTCCCCATTCTCTTCTTGCACATCTGACACTGTAGTTGCCATTGGAAGGTTTTGGTGCCCCATATCAATTGTTATGTATAGAGTACTTGAGGGGGCCCCATTATAAAACTTGCACCGGGGCCCACAGCTCCTTAGCTATGTCACTGTTGCCAGAACCAGGTCCCCTGTAGGTCTGAGTTCCTGGACACTTCTGTTCCTTGATCCCTGATTCTTGTACCTTGTTTGCTTATCTGATAACGGGCTGGTGCACACCAGAGCGGTTCTGAAGCATTTTTTAAAACGTTTGCAGGGAGAAAACCACTTGGCTAATGAGAGTGAATGGGATGGTGCACACCAGAGCGGGTCGTTTTTTTCCACAAACGCAAACTCGGGGGCTGCAGCATTTTTTAGATTTCTGAGGCGTTTCTGTCTCAATGTTAAAGTATAGGAAAGTGAAAAACTGCTCTGAAAAACGCTAGATCAGAGCGGTTTTCCAGGCGTTTTTGTTACAGTAGTTGTTCAGTAACAGCTTTACTGTAACAATATTTGAAATGTGCTACACAAAAATGCTCCAAAAAAATGCTAGGCATGTTTAGAAAACATGCCTAGAATCGCTCTGAAATCTGATACAAAAACCTCTAGCGTTTTGCAGATTGCCCCTCAAATATAAATTAGACTGATGCCCCCCCCCCATAATATTTAAGCGGTGTTTCCCCCAAATGACAGTTAATCCCCTGGTAACCCATAGTAAATCCTACATCATGTTTGACATAGAATTTACGGACCTACTGTTGTTGGCATTAAATCCGCAAACCTGGAGTTCCCTCGGCAAATGGAATTGCAAGGTATTTGGGATGGCGGCTCCACTCAGAAGGGACTTCTCTCCATGCTGTACTCTGATTTGGCTCATACCTGTGTTTCAATGCAAATATATGCACTACTGAGACCAATCCTTTTAAAAACCTCACTGGAATCCTGGACTTAAATCTGGTGAAATGCTGCTAAGACCTCTATTTGCATACAAACTAAAGAAAACATTTACAAGATTCTCTTTCTGTGGTATAAACCACCTGTGCGCCTTAACATATAGAACCCCTCAATCCTCCCGGCATGGTGAAGAAATTGCAGAGATCTGGGCATGATGCACCATCTGTTTTGCACTTGTCCAATCATACAAACCTACTGGGATGAGGTCCTAGCTTATATCAAATGCCAATTAGATTTTAAGGCCTCTAAAGCCCCGTGGATTTGCCTGTTGCCAAACTTGCCATAAGATGAACGCTTCTCCTCAGAGACTGTTGATTCATTTTCTATTGGTGGCTAGAGATGTAGCGAACGGTTCCAGGCGAACTTTGGGGGTTCACGTTCGCCTGGACCAAGCGAACTTTTGCGGAAGTTCGATTCGCCCCATAATGCACTATGAGGGTCAACTTTGACCCTCTGCATCACAGTCAGCAGACACATTGTAGCCATTCAGGCTACACTAAGCCCTGGAGCCCCCCCCCCCCCCCCCTTATATAAGGCAGGCTCGCTGGCCATGACACTCACTCTTGTGCCCGCTGCAAATAGACAGACTAGGGAGAGCTGCTGCAGATTTTTTTCTCCTAGGGAAAGATTAGTTAGGCTCTTGGCTTGCTCCTGGCTGATTGTTTTTGCTAAAATAGAACCCCTTAACAGTTCTTTTGAGAGCTAATGTTTTCCTGATGTGTTTTTTTTTTGTGTGTGTTGCTCACTGACATACAGCCCTATCTGTTGCAGCTGGACCTTGGTAATTGTTAATACTGTGCCAGCCAGCCCCTGCCTAACTACCTATACTGGGACACCTACCTACCTATACTAGGGGACCTACCTATGCCTACCTACCTATACTGGGCCTCCTACCTATGCCTAGCTAACTACTGAGGCACCTACCTATGCCTACCTACCTATACTGGGACTCCTACCTATGCCTGCCTACCTATACTGGGACTCCTACCTATGCCTACCTACCTATACTGGGTCTCCTACCTATGCCTAGCTAACTACTGAGGCACCTACCTATGTCTACCTACCTATACTGGTTCTCCTACCTATGCCTAGCTAACTACTGGGACACCTACCTATACCTACCTACCTATACTGGTTCTCCTACCTATGCCTAGCTAACTACTGGGACACCTACCTATGCCTACCTACCTATACTGGGACTCCTACCTATGCCTACCTACATACAATAAGATAATAAGATTGTTGCTTAATTGTGGACAGACCAAATTGATCAGCTGGACAGTCACTGTTGTTCTATCATTGAGCTACCACAGCCCTGCGACCATATGGGCTTGAAAACCGCCACGGCCTACACTCTGGGCACGGTGCGCACCAGTCCAGCACGGCCGTCACTACGCAAACAGCTGTTTGCGGTGCGTTACACAGTGAGTTTGGTGTGTCAGTGTGAAGCAGAACTCTAATTACACTCCCTGATTGAAGTATACACATGCAAGATGTTTAAAAGCACTCTAGGCCTGCAATTTAGCATTCAATGTAATTTCTGCCCTTAAAACGCTGCTTTGCGTCACATCCAGATTTTTCCCCGGGACTTTGGGCATGTATCCCACTCCGCCATGCCCCCCTCCAGGTGTTAGACCTCTTGAAACATGTTTTCCATCACTTTTGTGGCCAGCATAATTTTTTTCTATTTTTCAAAGTTCGCATCCCCATTGAAGTCTATTGCGGTTCGCAAACTTTTCCGCGAACCGAACCTTCCGCGAAGGTTCGCGAACCCTCCACAAATCGGAGGTTCGCGACATCTCTACCGGTGGCTCACTGCCTGATCTCCAAACGCTGGAAAGTTGCTCATCGTCCCACTATGTAGGAATTGCATACCTGAGTTCAATATACCTTATCTATAAACTTGAACATCTTACTGCTAAGATGTAGGATTGCATATTCTTGATAAAGTTTGGGGTATGGTTTCCCTTTAAAGTGAACCTGAGCTGAGCTCGGGTACACACAGATACTTCCCTAAAGAGAGGGAAGCCTTGGGATTCTATTGAGGCTTCCCTCGGTGGTCTGCTGTCCCCTGCGCGGCTCCTCTTCAGCAGTCATGGCCGCAAAATGGACGACTGAGCCTGGCCACGTATGCGCAGTAACTCTCAGGGTAATTATTAATTTTGAAACCGAGCTCGGGTTCGCTTTAAAGAGACACTGAAGCGAAAAAAAATATGATATAGTGAATTGGTTGTGTACTATGAATAATTACTAGAAGATTAGCAGCAAAGAAAATATTCTCATACTTTTATTTTCAGGTATATAGTGTTTTTTCTAACATTGCATCATTCTATATTATGTGCACATTACACAACACTCAGCATTCAAAATGATTCTTTCAGAGCAGTCTGTGAAGTAATGACCTCTCCTCTAGCAGAGGAAAAGTAAACAGTTCAATTACAGTTGAGATAATAAAAGTCAGATAACAGCCCTCTCCGCTAGTCAGAGAGTTAATGGCTTGTTTGCATAGAGATAACAACTGGAGTTTCTTAACTCTTCCTGTACTGGAAACAATTAGACTGATGTATCTGATCTTAATGTTTTATTTCTTAGCTGTTCTACACATACAAATCATAATATCATAATTTTTTTTTTCGCTTCAGTGTCTCTTTAAAGAGAACCCGAGGTGTGTTTAAAGAATGTTATCTGCATACAGAGGCTGGATCTGCCTATACAGCCCAGCCTCTGTTACTATCCCAAACCCCACTAAGGTCTCCCTGCACTCTGCAATCCCTCATAAATCACAGCCGTGCTGTGAGGCTGTGTTTACATCTGTAGTGTCAGTCTCAGCTTCTCCCCCGCCTCCTGCATAGCTCCGGTCCCTGCCCCCGTCCCTTCCCTCCAATCAGCAGGGAGGGAAGGGATGCAGGTGGGGACTGGAGTTCTGCAGGAGGCGGGGAGAGCAGCAGACTGACACTATAGAGATAAACACAGCCAGCTCTGACAAGCTGTTTGTCAGCAGCGTGGCTGTGATTTATGAGGGATTGCAGAGTGCAGGGGGACCTTAGTGGGGTTTGGGATAGCAACAGAGGCTGGGCTGTATAGGCAGACCCAGCCTCTGTATGCAGATAATATTCTTTAAACCCACCTCGGGTTCTCTTTAAGTAGGGTAGTATGCAAACTATATGGTGATTTGAAGTGCTTTGTCATGGCTGGCTCTTTCTTCCTTCTTAGCTTTCTCTCTTTCTTCCTTTTCTCTCCTTTCTAGTTTGCCTATCTCTATGTAGATTCTTTTGGTGCAACAAGTGCACTTGGGAAGCATTCTTTCCAGTTGGTCTTCGATATTCTCATACAGTTGAATGTATATATGTTCGATAAGACCCCCTAGAATTTGTGCCATTGTATCTTTCATGGTTTCCTGGTTATTTATAAGATATCTTGTGTGGTTTTGGTGCACACTGTTTATGTGCACGTATGCATACCTGTTTTCTTAAAAAAAAACCTATATAAATAAAAATCAGTTCTCAATCAGTGCTCGTTTGATGTTGATATTTTGATTAAATATCTAATAAGAATACCTTCCTTTTTAATGTTTTTTATTGTTTTTCACTGCTTGTCAGCATGTGAAAAGGGCCTAAATCATTTTACTCGGTTCAGGTTCCCTTTAAAACATTGAGTATGCGAGAGATGTCGAATAATGACAAATGGACAAAGTTGTTTTATCAACTTTTATTTCCTGCTCTGGTAAGAAGGAACAGAGAACAAAACGATTTCAAATAGAGACGTACAGCTACATATACACATTACATTTTCATCACCGTAAATCATAATGCTCAGTACAGGTGTGCCCCGATTTCATTGGCCTCTTATCCGGTGATCTGCCATGCTGGATTATGCTACTGTTATTGTAGTTTATGTGTGGGTTGCTTCCTGCTTTTGCTCTCACTCCCCTTATCCATAGAGCAGGACAGCTTAGCAGTGTGCATCTACAATGATTGCTCATCTCTAAACTAAAACAATTGTTTTGGGAGACCATTATCTAGTTACTTTGTTACTGTACCAAGCTCCACTATAAATCATGGAACCTCATACCAAAATGCTCTTGTCATCCCTGGCTCCATGCACTCTCCCCTCCACTTAAGGTGAAAACGCTTGACAACATATGGACAACATACTTGCTTATAATAATATCTGATTTGGTAATTGTATGCTCTGCTGATTTTTGTGACGTGTCACTTTTCATTTAGGTGTGAACAATGCCATGAATTGCACGCACTCACTTAACAGTAACGTATTCACAGCTTCTGGAAGAGCAATTGGTTACAGTTTACTATTAATACTCACAATCAGTATAACAATACCGTGCCTTCTACCGCACAGAGTGAAACATTTATTACCATTGAAAGGACATCTAAAATAATTTTTTAGCCAACATGGTTAACTATAAAACCTTATTTTTTGACTAGGTTAAACATCAACTTGTTTTTTACTATTTCTGCAGGTAACAAAACAGTATTTCTCCTTACTTTCATAGTAAATTTGATTCATATATCTCTACCTGGAGTGAATTTTATTATAAAACAGTGATGTGCAAGTCATTCTATGGAGAGGGGGGGGGGGGGGGGTGTTAGCAGGGTAAGCAGTGAGCCTTCAATGCTAGCTATGACAAATTACAAGCTTGTCTAAAAACGTGTTTTAAGAGTACGTTTGAAGGTTTCCAAGCTTGGTGCATGATAGACAAGCTGTGGGAGAGAGTTACAAAGGAGAGGTAATGCTAGTGAGAAGTCCTGGATGCAGGCATGAGAGGAGGTGACCAGGCTGGATGACAAGAGTCTCATGGGAGGAATGAAAATTTCAGGAGGGGTAGTATCTGCAGATTATAGAGGAAATGTATAGAGGTGACAGCTTCAGAGCTTTGTATGATAGGGTTAGGAGTTTGAACTGGATTCTTTGGGTAATTGGCAGCCAGTGGAGGGATCAGCACAGAGGGGGGCAGCAACAGAAGTGTGGGAGAGGTTGATGAGATGGGCAGCAGAGTTCAGTAGGGACTAGATAGGTGCCAGGCTGCTTTTTGGGACAACGCAAGGTAGAGTGTTACTGAAGTCAAAACAGATAGGTATGAAAAGGAGATTGCACTAAAGCGCATTGCATAAAAACATGCATTGTTAGTACTTTGAAGCAATTGCTAAATATGCTGGAATATTTGATATACAGTGATGTGAAAAACTATTTGCCCCCTTCCTGATTTCTTATTCTTTTGCATGTTTGTCTTTGAAGCAATTGCTAAATATGCTGGAATAGATATACTGTATACCATATGTGCGTTTAGTTAAGATACTATAATTATACATTTACAGTATGTTGTAGTGGATAGCTCTCTTGCCTTGCGGGGTGCCTGATCACTGGAATCTAGGCCTGGCCACTATACAAAATAAATCACAGTGATATATTCTGCAGTGCTTTACAGGGTGCACTAAATAATTCATTTAATTGTATCTGCCAAATTATATTTCTTTCAATCTGTAATTTTATGTTTTCATGTTTACATGAATGGCTCATACTGTACCTCTGTGTGCTCTTAGCTGCTCTGCAACCCCCCTTTTCGGTCTGCTCCTGCTACCCTAATAACATTTTCAGGTCCGTTGTCCATTAATAATAGAGAAGACTGTCATATTTACATCACAATGTACTTTGTGTTTCTTTCAATGAAAGGCAGAAGTCATGTGTTTAGCTGACAATATAAACATGTAATTAGTTACAGGTATACTTTTTACTACATATAAAACATTTTTAATGTATACAGTACTCAACCCCTACTTGCCATTCAAACTAACTCATTTGTTGACATCAGCAGTTGGCTGATGGTGTAATGGTTAAAGAGAACCCGAGGTGTGTTTAAAGAATGTTATCTGCATACAGAGGCTGGATCTGCCTATACAGCCCAGCCTCTGTTGCTATCCCAAACCCCCCTAAGGTCCCCCTGCACTCTGCAATCCCTCATGAATCACAGCCATGCTATGAGGCTGTGTTTACATCTGTAGTGTCAGTCTCAGCTGCTCCCCCGCCTCCTGCATAGCTCCGGTCCCTGCCCCCGTCCCTTCCCTCCAATCAGCAGGGAGGGAAGGGATGCAGGCGGGGACTGGAGTTCTGCAGGAGGCGGGGAGAGCAGCCGACTGACACTATAGAGATAAACACAGCCAGCTCTGATAAGCTGTTTGTCAGCAGCGTGGCTGTGATTTATGAGGGATTGCAGAGTGCAGGGGGACCTTAGGGGGGTTTGGGATAGCAACAGAGGCTGGGCTGTATAGGCAGATCCAGCCTCTGTATGCAGATAATATTCTTCAAACCCACCTCGGGTTCTCTTTAAGGGCTCTGCCTGTGACACAGGAGACCAGGGTTTGAATCTCGGCTCTGCCTGTTCAGTAAGCCAGCACTAATTCACTAGGAGACCTTTGGCAAGTCTCCCTTACACTGCTACTGCCAATAGAGCGCGCCCTAGTGGCTGCTGCTCTGCTCTGGCGCTTTGAGTCCGCAAGGAGAAAAGCGCAATATAAATGTTATTTGTTTTGTCTTGTTGTCTTGTCATTTCTATAGGTTAAAAAATAACAACTCATAGCTGGATGCTATATTTATAGCTGGATGCCATACTTACCATAAGCCTAAAAAACAAAAATATAGTAATGTTTGCACTGGACAGTAAATATTGTTTTACTGACATAAATGGGTGATAAAGTAATAAGGGGTTGTTATTGTAAAGCAAAAGAAAACAATAATCTCTGATTTAAGATTTGTTGTGGATACATTAGCATGCTTTTTCCATAGAGGTTGCAGGGTTCACCTTAGGACAATAAACACTGTGGTGGCAGGTTTTAACCAGTACAGCTGCTTCATGTCTGTTATTGTATAACTTATCTTCTTTAAAATGTTAGTAAGGCATCTCTAAGGAGGGCAGATAAGGGCTGCATATCAAGAAAAGCCCTGATCCCCCCCTCCCCAACATCCTTTCCCATATTTTGTAATTGAGGATCCCTTTACACTAGGTGTGATGCGATTTGCGAGTGGCAAAAGCTACTACACCGCACACCATTACACACACTTTAGTATATTTGTCAGACTGTGTTGACAGGGAAATTGCAGGCAATTTGCCTTCAAAAAGTCACACCCTTCAGTCACATTTATACTGCAGGACATGATGTAGTACTTCATCCGAAAAATTGCATCTGGGCATGTGCATCGCACATGTGCCAAAAATACAACATATGCACGTTACCATTGACTTTTATTGCTTTTGGCTCTGGGCAGTCTGTTTTGACTTGTCAGCATACGTAACATGTAGATGTGTCTCCATACATACTTACACTCCATACATACTTACACAGCTGGCAGTTTGCCCCGGGCACCCTGAATGATAACAGCAACTAGGCATGATTAGCCAGGCAACTCAATATTTCCAAAATCTTTCTATTTGCTCATCCCTGGTAGCAGTGGTGTAACTAAAGAGCTTGGGGCCCCAGTGCGAATTTTCCACGGGGCCCCAAGCACACAAATCAACCACTTCCGATAGACATATATAGAACAAAGATGGGAAATCAGATCAAATTTCTTTCCCGAATAAAAAAAAAATATCTTTCGATTCTTTGAGACAACGAATCGTTTTTAATGAAGTGCCATAAAATCGGATCGTGTTTTCCAGTCAATCTCCGACGATCTCTGACTCTCCCTGCCCCTCTCAGTCTTCTTTCACTGAGATAGGCGGGGAGAGGCGGAGATTGACTGGAGAAGAGGCAAAGCTACAGCGCACAGCTCTGCCTCTACCAGGCAGCAAAATCTGTGACTTGCTAAGTTGTGGAACTTGCCGGGCTATTTCTGGGCCGTAAATAACTTGTTCTGTCACAGAGATGCGGCGAATCAGCTTAGAATTTAATGCTGAAGACAGCTGCATAAGAGAATACGGTAAAAAAAGAGACTTCAGTGTCTCTTTAAAGGGAACCTAAACTGAGAAGGATATGGATTTTTCCTTTTAAAATAATACCAGTTGCCCGACTCTCCTGCTGATCCTGTGTCTCTAATACTTTCAGCCACAGCCCCTGAACAAGCATGCAGATCAGGTGCTCTGACTGAAGTCAGACTGGATTAGCTGCATGCTTGTTTCAGGTCTATGATTCAGCCACTACTGCAGTCAGAGATCAGCAGGACTGCCAGGCAACTGGTATTGTTTAAAAGGAAACATCCATATCCCTCTCAGTTTAGGTTCCCTTTAAGTAGTAGTTGAGGATTAATGACAGGGAGAGGCTAAACTGATCACTTTCAGGGCTCATGGGGGTATTCATCTAATTCTGTGAACATGCCTGAAGGATAATATATATGCTGCATAACACATATGCTTGGAAGTTAGACAGTACTATGTGAGTACAGGTTTTGTGGGAAATAATCACTGTCAGAAAATATCAGAAATTTATTTAATCTACTCCTGGTATTCTTGAGATTTTTGAGAATACCAGGACACATGTTTAAATAGTCATTGATAAAATAAGTCCATCATAAAATAAGTAATCAGGGTGGCAAAAATTACATAAATAAATCTAGTGCTAACACATCTTATCCAGGGCCAGAAGCATAACTGGTCTGACAAAGGAATCACCCTATGTGGATGAAAGTATCGGATCCCCTCAGAAACTATGCTGCTCCACATAATTATGGAATTATGCTGGCCCCTCCCCCTGATGCTGGGTCTCCTTGCTGTAGTATGGATCCCCACCACTGCAGCACCCCACCTCCCACTCACACACTGGAAAAAGTACGTTCTTGGGGGGATGTGGGCCGATACAGAAATTGAATTGGAAAGGTGCCTTATATGTAGGAATACTGGTTTTTTTTTGCTAAAAATGTCACTGTTAATGGGCACACTTAGCAGATTTGCAGCTTGTACAAATTTCTATATGCATAACATAGACCTAAGGGTCCGTCACAGCTGCAGTGTTATATTTGCAACATGATGCTAGTTTCAATTTTGTCTATGCATCAAAAACTGCTCTACAAAGTCATAGTTATTAGCAACTGCTTAAAGAAAACCTGAACTGAAAATTCAAAGTCAAAATAAACATACTGTACACACGTCACACTTACCTCCCATGTAGTCTACTCCTCAATTTCTTTCTCCTCTCCTGCATCCTGTTTGTCCACTGTGATCAATGAAATTCTCTATCTTTCAATTTAAAATGGGTAGCTGTTAAACTGTTACATCGCCCACATGAGTCATAGGGAAACATGGACATTACCTTGCTCATCAGTTTTCCGTTCAGTTATAACTGACAGTAGATATTTCAATTCTGACAAAATCTTGTCAGAACTGGAAGGGATCTTTGCAAGAAGAACTGATGGCAAGGTAATACTTATTATGTAATATTCATTTGCAGGTACATCATGTGTTTATTTTAAATCATTTTACTTGGTTCAGGTTCCCTTTAAGTAAAAGGAAAAATGTGTATTTTTACATAAAAGTCATAGAGCAAAACAATTAAATAGTCGTTACAAAGTAATACATTTTACAACCCTACGTATCTAAGTCAATAAATGTCAGGAAATAATACCAACTGAAGTCAAGATTTAAACAGGGTGTTGGGTGGGAAAGATCTCATTGCCACTTTTTTACAGTACTTTATAGTTATAGGACATTTTCATAGTTGGTTTACAAGTTTGTGCTATTTGGCTAGTGTCAGCTCATTTGTTTTAACACTAATATATATTGAGAATTCATATCCTTGTAGTAATTGATAAACCACATTTATGGCATGTAATACATTCACTACAGTCTATGCTATCTATAAACTAGGATTTATTGCCTCGTTAATATTAAATGTCATAGAAGTGACTTTTGTACTTAAAGCTGATTGTAGCGATCATTTTCAGGTCTTTGGATGCCACATTTCGTACCTGTAGCATTATAAGAAGAAATCTCACACATACGTGTTTTCATAACATTACAAAACAGAAGACTGCACAGTACTACAATTATGTGTAAACAGAAATGTGTTTGAAGAGTCCTGCAATTACGATTTGACATTAAAGAGACCATGTAGATTATGAATTCATTGCTATATCCAAAAAGAGAAGTATTTACCGTATATACTCGGATATAAGTCGACCTCGTGTATAAGTCGACCCCATTATTTGACCCTTTTAAAGCGGAATATAACCCTGCATTTCAACTTTGCTCTAAAACATTATTTACAGTATATTATATGCAACCAGCATTTTTTTTTTTACTAGACCAGCATTGGAAGGGTTACACAGAGGTTTAAAGTTCCTGGACAGAATTGCAGACACATCCTGTAACGGTTGTGGAATCGTCTCCGTGGTCAGCGCACCAGACGTGCGCTGACACGGCGGATTTCCTCCACAAGTGTATACATTTGCAGGAACCCAGCAGTAGGTGCAGTGCACCTGCAGAGGGAAATTCCTGTCGGCAGGTGGAGCTGTGGAGTGCAGAGGAACAGCTCCTCTGCCCTACCACACACGCCAGACAGGAATTGTAAGAAGGGAAGAACCGTAATCGCAAGAGAAGCGATTGAGAGTGAGCACAGAGACAGATTGTGTGTGTGTGCATAAAACTAGTCGCCAACCCGCGACTGTGCACACACCACAGCAGATATGAAGTAGGAACGCGATCGCGAGAGGTGCGATCGCCAGACGTGACACAAGGCTACAGCAAGGCGGAGCACGAGAGTAGCAAAGGCACAGCAAATCATACAATGAGGAGATACGGAAAATAACAAACGCTAGCTAACTGCGAACACCGCACTCATTTGCAACAGTGCACATGGTTATGCGCGGTCTCCACGTGATAAGCACAATAGAGACAAGCACGCCTAACTAACCATCGACAGACAAACATGAAACAGAGGACGCGAACGCTTGCTTAACGGTTACCTCACCGAGCCTCCAGCAAGCGTCCGTAGCAGACAAGACAGACACACGAAAACAGGGACAAGCGAGAGATAGGATCCACAGCACTAGCGAAAAGTGGCTAGCGCGATCCCAGGAGACAGAACAGAAGGATCCACAGCGCTAGCAAAAAGTGGCTAGCGCGATCCTAGGAGACAGAACAGAAGGATCCACAGCGCTAGCGAAAAGTGGCTAGCGCGATCCCAGGAGACAGAACAGAAGGATCCACAGCGCTAGCGAAAAGTGGCTAGCGCGATCCCAGGAGACAGAACAGAAGAGATAGCTGGTAGCAACCGCTGCACCAGCTATACTCCAAGAACAGAGATCAGAACCATTTCCTGTCGACCACCGCTGGGACAGGACAACAGCAACAGAACAAACAAACAGATAAACAATCCTAACTGCACTAGGGAATCTGCCTAGCACAGTTTCCAGGAATTACTCTAAGCTGATCTTCAAACAAAGAGCATGGCTGACACTCTCCAGAGTGTTTCACAGGAAGACTCCTTATGACCAGCCAAGCATTGTGGGAAAGACATAGAACTTATAGTACTCGCCTCCAATGAATGTGGCCAGGCAATTTGCATGACAACGTATGCAAATTCCTCTGCAAGCACAAGCTGCAAAACTGACAGAAGCTCTTCTTTCCAGAGTCCTGCAGCATGCAAACCTACACAATGGTCAAAAAGCTGCCTGCCTGCACAGGCAGCTGAGCAAATCATCACACATCCGAATCTGACATAGATACATTTTGTTTACATAAATGTATCTAAGTGTGGCATGTGACTCACTCTCTCTGACTGAGAAGGAGCTGGAGGACAGCCAAAGATTGTGTAACATTTATCACTTGTTACATTCTATTTAGTTAAATGTATCAATCTGAACTTCTGCATATCTCTCCACTAGACTTTAAACCTCTGTGTTTAACCCTTCCAATGCTGGTCTAGTAAAAAAAAAAAAAAATGCTGGTTGCATATAATATGCTGTAAACAATGTTTTAGAGCAAAGTTGAAATGCAGGGTTATATTCCGCTTTAAGCTGGAATTTTTTAAAGACACAAGTATAAGTCTATCCAGCAAAGTTAATGGCTGCACTTGGGGACCAGAAGGGGTTAATGGCTGCACTGCATACAGTATTGTAGCCATCAACCCCTCCTGGCACCCAAGTGCAGCCATAAACTCCTCCAGGCCCCTGCATCCCCTTATTGTAGCTTACCATGTCCCCAAGTATATGTTTCCCCTTTTCAAGCAGACCTGAACTCCGAACATCCTCTCTGCAGTGTTTCTACTTCCTGATTCATGGAAGCAGACATAGTGTTAACCTACTGTGCTTTCAAATGTGCTTTTCTGCCATCTCTGCCTATGGCAGTCAGGTGACACAGGGGAAAGATCAACTTGTGAATAGACACAAATGAGGGGTAATTAAACAGGCTAAAATCTCTAAATATATTCAGGGTGCATTTATCTTTGTTTTCCTTCCGTCTTGTGCAAGAGTTCATGTCCATTTTCAGTGCAGCCAATCCCCCTGCCCCCCACTTCCCTCATTGTGGCCAGTATTGTGAATTAAACATCCCCTCTTCCCTGCATTGGGGCCAGTGTTCTGTAAATATCTCACACCACCCCCATTGTGGCCAGTGCTGTTAAAATCCCCCCTCCTCCCTCCATTGTGGCCAGCGTTGTATTAACTTTTCCCCTTTATTAGGGGCAGTAGCGCAAAATATCACCCACATCACCCGCAGCATCGCCACCCCCTCCCCCGCAAGCAAAAGCAGCCAGCGTACCTTCCCTTGTGTATTTATATGCACAGTGAGCTGCAGTAATAAGCGATCCTGAAGCCTCCATTCATGAATTTCGCACTGGGCGCAGTGTCCTGAAACTTACGCTCTCTCTCTCACGCTGGTCTGCCTGTGTATGTGTCAGCGTACCTCTGACTCGCGTGACTTCGGGAGCCGGAGCAACGCTGACACAGGCAGACCAGTGTGAGAGAGAGAGAGAGCGTGAGTGACAGGACACTGCGCCCCCAGTGCAAAATTCATGAATGGAGACTTCCAGATCTCTTATTACAGCAGCTCACTGTGCATATAAATAAACAAGGGAAGGTATGCTCAAGCTGGCCACTGAAGCTCGCAGCGGGGCTGGGGGCGCCGGTGCTGCGGGCAGAGCCGGGACAAGGTCCTCCAGCACCCAAGGCTGAGACACCAAAGTGCGCCCCTCCATCCCTACCACCTCAGCCGTCACTCACTGATTGCTCTTAGACTAAGAGGCGCCACAGGGCCCACAACCTCCCCAACACCTTAATCTCTAGTTATCTGGCTTGCAGTCACTGCCATGTATCCCCTTTTCTTATTTCTTTCCCCTTCATACACAATTAGGAATGACAGCTGAATGAATTGTGCTCCCCCTCCTACACTGCGCCCTGAGGCTGGAGCCTCTCCAGCCTCTGCCTCGGCCCGGCCCTGGCTGCGGGTAACTCTACCATTTTGCCCACAATGGAGGGGGATAGCTAATAGTAAACACAACGCTGGCCACAATGGAGGGGGATCTTTACACAACTTTTCGCTGTTGCTTTTCCCTCGCCGCAGCTCTGGTGCTCTCCGCTGCCCCACTGGCCGCCTGAGAAGCACGGCGACCTGTCGGCAGGTCAGCTCTTCTGCGCATGTGCGGGCACACACGGCTGGCTGCACGCCCGAGCCCATATGTCATCAGGCGCTTACTGTGCCTGCGCAGTTAGTCTGCGCAGTCGCAGTACGTGCCTTATGGCTACTCGCGCCCGCACATGTGCAGAAGAGCCGACCCGCTGACAGGTTGCCGTGCTTCCTGGATACTCAGCGGAAGCACCAGAGCTGCGGCGCGGGAGTCAGAAGACATCCAGGGGCCTGGGAGAAGCCCCAGGTAAGTAACAATTGCTAATCCTGTTTCACCTTGTGAGTCCTTTAATATGGCTCTGTCACTGAGGGGTCTGTTGCTAAGATGTAGAAAGTGAGAAGAAATGGAAAACGCTGATTTTTTTCACATTGGAAACAAAACTGAATCAGTGAAAGCAAGGAAGCTGTCATATTTTTGACATATTGAAATAATTTATTAACCCAATCCCTCATGCAACATTGCTGGACCGGGCTGAACAAATGCAAAGGCAACTGTATAGCTGGCGACCGGCATTAAAGACCTCATCAGTGTTTATATCTATTGAGCGCTGGGAGCATTTGCCAATAAAGGCAAACACAAACAATAATCAAATTAGCTGTCAGCCAGAGAACAGCAACAGTAATGAGGTCTCTTAGTGCTCGTTTCCACTATGAAGCGCAGCAGCCGTGCACTAGCGTGGTTCTGCATTGCAGGTCACTTCCCCGGGGATGGCGATTTGCGATCCCATTCATTATAATGAATTGGATTGCGGGCGCAATTGCCCCAAAATGCAGGCAACCATGTGCTGTAATTCAGTAGTGAATCACAGCGCATGTATGGAAACATCAGACAGTGCAGTCTATGCATGATGTCCCTGCGCTTATGGAAAACGAGCCCTTAGGGTACGTACATGACCAACAAAGTGCAGGACCAACATGGCATGACCCACCCAACGACAAACCATTTACATGACTTGTATTTTCTGTGCACTTACCAACTGAATTACCAACTCATTAGTATATTGTGCACGCAAGAGAAACAACGGACTGCACGACATGGCTGCATTCAAAGCACACGCATGTGGCCAGCTGCACGATATCAGCCCACCAGTTGGTGAGTTGATCTGCAGGATGGATTGGGCAAACCTCCTGTTACCAGTTACTCATCTAGTCATTTGCCACGGTACACACGCTTGATTGTTGTCGAACAGACCAAAATCAGACGACAATCAGGCGGTTTGGTTGAGCATGTGTACAGGCCTTTACATTTCATAGGAGATAACACTGTGTGACTAATGCTAGGTACACACCATTCAATTTTCCCAGGAGATGGAAAGGTCAAAATGATATTAAGTTGGCCATACACACATTGATTTTATTGATCACGGTGATCAAATTTTCTGGTTATCAGTAATCGAATCAATTGTAATTTTTAACAATTCACAGCGAAATTCAATCGAAATTGTGATTATACCAGATGGTAAGTTGGGTTGATTAGACGTGGCGGTAGATCAATGGCTCATAGAGTTTCACTGTATCAAAGAGTGCAACACTGCAGTTCAATAGATTTTCACTAGATTTCTAGGTTACATTGACAGTCTGTGTGCCATGTATGGCCTGAGCTCTGATCAGATTTAGATCAGAGAGGGATTGATCTGTTTGTCATACTATATGACTGGTGGCTGGATAGTGTAATGGTTAAGGGCTCTGCCTCTGATGTAGGAGTCCTGGGTTCAAATCCTGGCTCTTCCTACTCAGTAGGCCAGCACCTATTCAGTAAGGAGTTCATTGGGCAAGTCTCCCTAACACTGCTACTGCCTACTGAGTGCGCTCTAGTGGCTGCCTCGCAAGCGCTTTGAGTCCGACAGGAGAAAGGCGCTATAGAAAAAAAGGAATTATTATTATATGGCAATAACTGTGTATGGCTAGCTTAAGTCTCTGTATCTTACCTTTCCTTTGTACGGTTCTAATCCAGTTCTATATCTTACCTAGAGAAGAAACATTTAGACATTACTGGTATTACCTGAATTACCTGAATGATGTCTGCTCCACGACTAACACCGAACCATGATGCTTCACATGCATCAAAATGAGGACTTGTCTACATACTGTTATAGGGAAAATACATGCCCTCTAGTGGCAGCAATAAAGAAAGATGAAAAAAAAGTAAAAGAACAAAAATTAGAATGTAATCCCCATACCCATCTGTGCACACATAGTACACACTTACACACAACTATGGCACAACGACATATATAAAAAACCTTACCATGTTGTATGCATTATGCATTTCCTGCACATGTCAGTAAGACAACATTAGGGGCATTCTTATATTCTAGAACTAAACACTTGTAGCAGAGGTGTCACTTCAAATCATGGGACTCTGCAGCATAGTTGTTATGGGGTCCCTGACTCAGAACTGGAATAAGATAAAATTGGGCCCTATGCAAGATAGCAGTTTTTGCCCTCTGCTGATGATCACCTGGCTTTTTTAGTTAGATTTGGCGTGGACTAGCGTCCACCAGGCCCCTAGACTCTCTCCAGGCCCTAGGCAGCTGCCTAGGTTTGCCTTGTGGATGATCTGACTTTGCCCTGACTAGAAAGACATAATCAATAGCACCCTTCCTCATGGATATGAGTAAAGACAGCATTCTGCACTCACATTCTGTGCATGTAGCTCATGAAGGCATAGCCACATAAAATGCCAATACCTCTCCTGTAGAGACTTGTCACCAGTGATGCCACTTCCTTCAGAAAAGTTACTCACACATTATTAAATTACAGTGTTGAGGCAAATAATTAAAGTGTATCTGAGACAGGGGACTTAAAAAATGTGTACATGTCTGGGGCTTCCTCCAGTCGCTGTTCGCTCCCTCGCCGTCCTCCCAGGCCATCTGGATCCACCGCTAGCCGGCCCGGTAATTCCATCAGTCGGGGCCAGTCCATCTGAGCACCCTTATAGGCGCTCCTGTCGTTGGGATTAGTACTGCACAGGCGCAGAACGCTCTGACTGGAGGACTTACTAGGGCAGCTAGTGTAGAATCCAGGTGGCCTGGGAGGACAGTGAGGGAGTAAACAGCCTGAAGGGGAATGGAGGAAGTCCCAGGTATGTATACATTTTTGTATTCCCCCATCTCAGGTTTCCTTTAGCATGGCATCCCTGCAGGCCCTGGATCTGCAAGAAACCACTAATTTCCTAACTCTCCACACTACTTGCATCCCTCACCCCTCTCTATAAGCTCCACTGTTCAAGCAAAGTAAATATGATGGGTAGGCAAAGGGCAAGGGAGCAACAGGGTTAAAAAGCTTTCAAGTCCACTGACAGGATAGACTGATGCAATGTATGTGCCATACAACGTCCTTATTGTGCTTTAAAAAGAGCTGTCCTAAACTGCAATTTCATGGGGCCTATTTATAAAAAATGGCATTCAGGAAACAGATTACCTCTTTTTTGTTCTTCACTACTGAAAATCTGATTTCTGCTTCTATAATGCCAAATTTACAGCGGGGGTATCAAATTTTGTTCCCTGGTAGTCAGTGTCTTGAGTATCATACTGTGATTAGCTTTAAAGTAAGCCTGAAGTGAAAATAAACTGCTGAGATGAACAATGGTATCTATAGTTCTAATCTCAAATCATACTTCACTGCAATGCCATAAGGTGTGTACTCCCTTTTAACGGATGTCGCCCTCATGGATCAGGACCTGACCCTCTTGGGTGACAATGCTGGGCCAGGCTGCACACACGCTGTGTTGCTATGGGGGGGGGGGGGGGGAGAGTGGCCACGAGCAGCACGTGCGCAACGGCTGCGGCGGGTGGGGGAGCAACAGAGAGCTCTGTTGGTGGGCAGAAAAGGGAGAGGAATTCACTTGTGTGCTGAGTTGTACGGCCCTGCTGCAAGGTCTTAAAGCTGCAGTGGCCTATTTTGCAAAAAATGGCCTAGTCTTTAGAGGGGTTTAAGCCCATGGTCCTCAAGCGGTTAAAGTGTACCTGATATGGGGCAGGAGAAAAAAATTGTACATACCTACCTACCCACTCCAGGCTGATAACTTCCTCGCAGTCCTCCGCCGCTTGGATCATCCGCAGTTGGCCCCGGAAAGTCCTCCAGTCGGGGGCCAGTTGGCACAGGCGCAGTCCAGCCACATGGGCTCCTGTTCCCGGAGCAGTTTGTAGTACTGCGTTGCGCAGTCGAAGTAGTAGTACTGCGCAGGCACAAAATGCTCCCGGCGACAGGATCACACGCATCTGTGCCGCACATTATTATTATTATTATTTATTGTATTTATAAAGCGCCAACATATTACGCAGCGCTGGACAATAAATAGGGATACATACAATATTTAGGGGTGACATACAGCAAAATGACAATACCTGAATACAAGAAAGACCAGATCATGCAGCACAGTATGAGTACAAGGTAATGCTTAGTCACTGGATGGGAGCATGGAGATTAGGCAAGTTAGGTTCACTCAGATGCATAGCATGGGCTCACAGTAATGGAGGTGCAAGATAGGACACAAAAGGAGGAGGACCCTGCCCAAAGGTTTACAATCGAGAGGGAGAGGTAAGGACACGGAAGGTAGGGGACCAGAGTTCAGCTGTGGGTTTAGAGCACTTGTGAGGGGTAGTAGGCCAGAGTGAAAAGGTGAGTTTTGAGGGCTTTCTTGAAGCTGTTGAAGGAGCTGGCTGCCCTAATGGGTGTAGGTAGGGAGTTCCATAGTGTTGGAGCAGCTCTTGAGAAGTCCATGCACTTTAAAGGAAATCTAAAGTGAAAATAAAAGAAAGTGCTTTAAAGAATGTTATCTGCATACAGAGGCTGGATCTGCCTATACAGCCGAGCCTCTGTTGCTATCCCAAACCCCACTAAGGTACCCCTGCACTCTGCAATCCCTCATAAATCACAGCCGTGCTGTGAGGCTGTGTTTACATCTGTAGTGTCAGTCTCACCTGCTCCCCCGCCTCCTGCATATCTCCGGTCCCTGCCCCCGTCCCTTCCCTCCAATCAGCAGGGAGGGAAGGGATGCAGGCGGGGACTGGAGTTCTGCAGGAGGTGGGGAAAGCAGCAGACTGACACTATAGAGATAATCACAGCCAGCTCTGACAAGCTGTTTGTCAGCAGCATGGCTGTGATTTATGAGGGATTGCAGAGTGCAGGGGGACCTTAGGGGGGTTTGGGATAGCAACACAGGCTGGGCTGTATAGGCAGATCCAGCCTCTGTATGCAGATAATATTCTTCAAACCCACCTCGGGTTCTCTTTAAAGGAAATGAAAAGAAAAAATCAGCTTAACCACTTGAGGACCTAGGGCTTTCTACCCCTTAAGGACCGGCCACTTTTTTTCCATTCAGACCACTGCAGCTTTCACGGTTTATTGCTCGCTCATACAACCTACCACCTAAATGAATTTTGGCTCCTTTTCTTGTCACTAATAAAGCTTTCTTTTGGTGCTATTTGATTGCTCCTGCGATTTTTACTTTTTATTATATTCATCAAAAAAGACATGAATTTTGGCAAAAAAATGATTTTTTTAACTTTCTGTGCTGACATTTTTCAAATAAAGTAAAATTTCTGTATACATGCGGCGCGAAAAATGTGGACAAACATGTTTTTGATAAAAAAAACCCATTCAGTGTATATTTATTGGTTTGGGTAAAAGTTATAGCGTTTACAAACTATGGTGCAAAAAGTGAATTTTCCCATTTTCAAGCATCTCTGACTTTTCTGACCCCCTGTCATGTTTCATGAGGGGCTAGAATTCCAGGATAGTATAAATACCCCCCAAATGACCCCATTTTGGAAAGAAGACATCCCAAAGTATTCACTGAGAGGCATAGTGAGTTCATAGAAGATATTATTTTTTGTCACAAGTAAGTGGAAAATGACACTTTGTGAGAAAAAAAAAAAAAAAAAAAAGTTTCCATTTCTTCTAACTTGCGACAAAAAAAATGAAATCTGCCACGGACTCACCATGCCCCTCTCTGAATACCTTGAAGGGTCTACTTTCCAAAATGGGGTCATTTGTGGGGTGTGTTTACTGTCCTGACATTTTGGGGGGTGCTAAATTGTAAGCACCCCTGTAAAGCCTAAAGGTGCTCATTGGACTTTGGACCCCTTAGCGCAGTTAGGCTGCAAAAAAGTGCCACACATGTGGTATTGCCGTACTCAGGAGAAGTAGTATAATGTGTTTTGGGGTGTATTTTTACACATACCCATGCTGGGTGGGAGAAATATCTCTGTAAATGACAATTTGTTAATTTTTATAACACACAATTGTCCATTTACAGAGATATTTCTCCCACTCAGCATGGGTATGTGTAAAAATACACCACAAAACACATTATACTACTTCTCCTGAGTACGGCGATACCACATGTGTAGGATTTTTTTGCACCCTAACTGCGCTAAAGGGCCCAAAGTCCAATGAGTACCTTTAGGATTTCACAGGTCATTTTGAGAAATTTCGTTTCAAGACTACTCCTCACGGTTTAGGGCCCCTAAAATGCCAGGGCAGTATAGGAACCCCACAAATGACCCCATTTTAGAAAGAAGACACCCCAAGGTATTCCGTTAGGAGTATGGTGAGTTCATAGAAGATTTTATTTTTTGTCAAAAGTTAGCAGAAAATGACACTTTGTGAAAAAACACAATTAAAATCAATTTCCGCTAACTTGTGACAAAAAATAAAATCTTCTATGAACTCGCCATACTACTAACGGAATACCTTGGGGTGTCTTCTTTCTAAAATGGGGTCATTTGTGGGGTTCCTATACTGCCCTGGCATTTTAGGGGCCCTAAACCGTGAGGAGTAGTCTTGAAACGAAATTTCTCAAAATGACCTGTGAAATCCTAAAGGTACTCATTGGACTTTGGGCCCTTTAGCGCAGTTAGGGTGCAAAAAAGTGCCACACATGTGGTATCGCCATACTCGGGAGAAGTAGTACAATGTGTTTTGGGGTGTATTTTTACACATACCCATGCTGGGTGGGAGAAATACCTATGTAAATGGACAATTGTGTGTAAAAAAATCAAAAGATTGTCATTTACAGAGGTATTTCTCCCACCCAGCATGGGTATGTGTAAAAATACACCCCAAAACACATTATACTACTTCTCCCGAGTACGGCGATACCACATGTGTGGCACTTTTTTGCACCCTAACTGCACTAAGGGGCCCAAAGTCCAATGAGTACCTTTAGGATTTCACAGGTCATTTTTGTTTCAAGACTACTCCTCGCGGTTTAGGGCCCCTAAAATGCCAGGGCAGTATAGGAACCCCACTAATGACCCCATTTTAGAAAGAAGACACCCCAAGGTATTCCGTTAGGAGTATGGTGAGTTCATAGAAGTTTTTATTTTTTTGTCACAAGTTAGCGGAAATTGATTTTAATAGTTTTTTTTCACAAAGTGTCATTTTCCGCTAACTTGTGACAAAAAATAAAATCTTCTATGAACTCACCATACTCCTAACGGAATACCTTTGGGTGTCTTCTTTCTAGAATGGGGTCATTTGTGGGGTTCCTATACTGCCCTGGCATTTTAGGGGCCCTAAACCGTGAGGAGTAGTCTTGAAACCAAATGTCGCAAAATGACCTGTGAAATCCTAAAGGTACTCATTGGACTTTGGGCCCCTTAGCGTACTTAGGGTGTAAAAAAGTGCCACACATGTGGTACCGCCATACTCAGGAGAAGTAGTATAATGCGTTTTGGGGTGTATTTTTACACATACCCATGCTAAGTGGGAGAAATATCTCTGTAAATGATAATTGTTTGATTTTTTTACACACAATTGTCCATTTACATAGAAATTTCTCCCACCCAGCATGGGTATGTGTAAAATACACCCCAAAACACATTATACTACTTTTCCTGAGTACGGCGGTACCACATGTGTGACACTTTTTTGCAGCCTAGGTGCGCTAAGGGGCCCAACGTCCTATTCACAGATCATTTTGAAGCATTTGTTTTCTAGACTACTCCTCGCGGTTTAGGGCCCCTAAAATGCCAGGGCAGTATAGGAACCCCACAAGTGACCCCATTTTAGAAAGAAGACACCCCAAGGTATTCCGTTAGGTGTATGGCGAGTTCATAGAAGATTTTATTTTTTGTCACAAGTTAGTGAAAAATGACACTTTGTGAAAAAAACCCAATAAAAATTAATTTCCGCTAACTTTTGACAAAAAATAAAATCTTCTATGAACTCGTCATACACCTAACAAAATACCTTGGGGTGTCTTTTTTTCTAAAATGGGGTCACTTGTGGGGTTCCTATACCGCCCTGGCATTTTACAGGCCCAAAACCGTGAGTAGTCTGGAAACCAAATGTCTCAAAATGACTGTTCAGGGGTATAAGCATTTGCAAATTTTGATGACAGGTGGTCTATGAGGGGGCGAATTTTGTGGAACCGGTCATAAGCAGGGTGGCCTTTTAGATGACAGGTTGTATTGGGCCTGATCTGATGGATAGGAGTGCTAGGGGGGTGACAGGAGGTGATTGATGGGTGTCTCAGGGGGTGGTTAGAGGGGAAAATAGATGCAATCAATGCACTGGGGAGGTGATCGGAAGGGGGTCTGAGGGGGATCTGAGGGTTTGGCCGAGTGATCAGGAGCCCACACGGGGCAAATTGGGGCCTGATCTGATGGGTAGGTGTGCTAGGGGGTGACAGGAGGTGATTGATGGGTGTCTCAAGGTGTGATTAGAGGGGGGAATAGATGCAAGCAATGCACTGGCGAGGTGATCAGGGCTGGGGTCTGAGGGCATTCTGAGGGTGTGGGCGGGTGATTGAGTGCCCTAGGGGCAGATAGGGGTCTAATCTGATAGGTAGCAGTGACAGGGGGTGATTGATGGGTAATTAGTGGGTGTTTAGGGTAGAGAATAGATGGAAACACTGCGCTTGGGTGGTGATCTGATGTCGGATCTGCAGGCGATCTATTGGTGTGGGTGGGTGATCAGTTTGCCCGCAAGGGGCAGGTTAGGGGCTGATTGATGGGTGGCAGTGACAGCGGGTGATTGATGGGTGGCAGTGACAGGGGGTGATTGATGGGTGGCAGTGACAGGGGGTGATTGATGGGTGATAGGTGATTGGCAGGTGATTGACAGGTGATCAGTGGGTTATTACAGGGAAGGACAGATGTAAATATTGCACTGGCGAATTGATAAGGGGGGTGTCTGAGGGCAATCTGAGCGTGTAGGCGGGTGATTGGGTGCCCGCAAGGGGCAGATTAGGGTCTGATCTGATGGGTAACAGTGACAGGTGGTGATAGGGGGTGATTGATGGGTAATTAGTGGGTGTTTAGAGGAGAGAATAGATGTAAACGCTGCGCTTGGGTGGTGATCTGATGTCGGATCTGCGGGCGATCTATTGGTGTGGGTGGGTGATCAGTTTGCCCGCAACGGGCAGGTTAGGGGCTGATTGATGGGTGGCAGTGACAGCGGGTGATTGATGGGTGGCAGTGACAGGGGGTGATTGATGGGTGGCAGTGACAGGGGGTGATTGATGGGTGATAGGTGATTGGCAGGTGATTGACAGGTGATCAGTGGGTTATTACAGGGAAGGACAGATGTAAATATTGCACTGGCGAATTGATAAGGGGGGGGGGGGGTCTGAGGGCAATCTGAGCGTGTAGGCGGGTGATTGGGTGCCCGCAAGGGGCAGATTAGGGTCTGATCTGATAGGTAACAGTGACAGGTGGTGATAGGGGGTGATTGATGGGTAATTAGTGGGTGTTTAGAGGAGAGAATAGATGTAAACGCTGCGCTTGGGTGGTGATCTGATGTCGGATCTGCGGGCGATCTATTGGTGTGGGTGGGTGATCAGATTGCCCGCAAGGGGCCGGTTAGGGGCTGATTGTTGGGTGGCAGTGACAGGGGGTGATTGATGGGTGATAGGTGATTGGCAGGTGATTGACAGGTGATCAGTGGGTTATTACAGGGAAGGACAGATGTAATTAATGTACTGGCGAATTGATAAGGGGGGAGGGGTCAGAGGGCAATCTGAGCGTGTGGGCGGGTGATTGGGTGCCCGCAAGGGGCAGATTAGCGTCTGATCTGATAGGTAACAGTGACAGGTGGTGATAGGGGGTGATTGATGGGTAATTAGTGGGTGTTTAGAGAAGATAACAGATGTAAACGATACATTTGGGAGGTAATCTGACGGCGGGTTTGCGGGCGATCTAATGGTGTGGGTGGGTGATCAGATTGCCCGCAAGGGGCAGGTTAGGGGCTGATTGATGGGTGGCAGTGACAGGGGGTGACAGGGGGTGATTGATGGGTGATAGGTGATTGGCAGGTGATTGACAGGTGATCAGTGGGTTATTACAGGGAAGAACAGATGTAATTAATGCACTGGTGAATTGATAAGGGGGGGTCAGAGGGCAATCTGAGCGTGTGGGCGGGTGATTGGGTGCCCGCAAGGGGCAGATTAGGGTCTGATCTGATAGGTAAAAGTGACAGGTGGTGATAGGGGGTGATTGATGGGTGATTGATGGGTAATTAGTGGGTGTTTAGAGGAGAGAATAGATGTAAACAATGGATTTGGGAGGTGATCTGATGTCGGATCTGTGGGCGATCTATTGGTGTGGGGGGGGGGTGATCAGATTGCCCGCAAGGGGCAGGTTAGGGGCTGATTGATGGGTGGCAGTGACAGGGGGTGATTGACGGGTGATTGACGGGTGATTGACAGGTGATTGACAGGTGATCAGGGGGATAGATGCATACAGTAAACAGGGGGGGTAGTCTGGGGGGGGGGGGGGGGTCTGGGGAGAATCTGAGGGGTGGGGGGTGATCAGGAGGGGGCAGGGAGCAGGGGGGGGGATAAAAAAAAAATAGCGTTGACAGATAGTGACAGGGAGTGATTGATGGGTGATTAGGGGGGTGATTGGGTGCAAACAGGGGTCTGGGGGGTGGGCAGGGGGGGTCTGATGGGTGCTGTGGGCGATCTGGGGCAGGGGGGGGGAGAAATCAGTGTGCTTGGTGCAGACTAGGGTGGCTGCAGCCTGCCCTGGTGGTCCCTCGGACACTGGGACCACCAGGGCAGGAGGCAGCCTGTATAATACACTTTGTAAACATTACAAAGTGTATTATACACTTTGTATGCGGCGATCGCGGGGTTAACATCCCGCCGGCGCTTCCGTATAGCCGGCGGGATGTTGCGGCGGGCGAGCGGTGACAGGCGACGGCGGAGGATCGCGTCACGGATGACGCGATCGCTCCGCCCATGCTCTTAGAAGGACCGCCGCCTCTGTGGGTGAGCCGGTCCTTCAGGGCTCCACTTCCCGGCCGCCGCTGTGCGTTAGGCGGTCGGGAAGTGGTTAAAGAGAACCCGAGGTGGGGTCTAAGAATCCTATAAGCACACAGTGGCTGGGTCTGCATATAATGTCCAGCCTCTGTTGCTATACTGTTTCCCTCCAGGCCCCCCCTGCGCTCTGCTGTCCCCCATAAATCACAGAGCCGTGCTAGCAACACACAGCGTGTCAATAGCCGGCTGTTTACATCTAAACTGTCACTCTCGCTGCTCCCCCGCCTCCTCTACATCGGCGCTCCCCGCCTGCACCCCTTCCCTCCAATCAGCGGGGAGGAAAGGAAAGCAGGTGGGGAGTGGCGACATGGAGGAGGCGGGGGAGCGGCGAGAGTGACAGTGGAGATGTAAACAGCCGGCTAGCGATGTCGCTAGCATCGCTGTGTGATTTATTATGGGGGACAGCAGAGCGCCAACTGGGGCCTGGGGGGAAACAGTATAGCAACAGAGGCTGGGCATTATATGCAGACCCAGCCTCTGTGTGCTAATAGGATTCTTAGAAAACACCTCGGGTTCTCTTTAAAGGACAATTGTAACACGAAGAATATGGAAGATGCCATATTTACTTCATTTTGAACAATGTATTGCCTGGCAGCCCTGCTGTCTATTTGGCTGCAGTAGTGTCTGAATAACACCAAAAACAAGCATGCAGCTAATCTTGTCAGATCTGATAATAATGTCAGAAACACAGGGTCTATAGATAAAAGTATTAAAGGCAGCGGATAAGCAGGACAGCCAGGCAACTGCTATTCTTTAATATGAAATACATAAGGCAGCCTCCATATCCCTCTTGTTACAGTTGTCGTTTAAAGGGAGTGTGAAGCCCTAAAGTGTACCAGAGATTATAAGGTACACAGAACCGATACTTACCCAGGACTTCCTCCAGCCCCATAAACATGTGTGAGTCCCTCACCATTCTCCTGCGGTCTGCCGTTCAGCCGCGATCACCCCCGGTAATTGCTTCAGTCAGGGCCAGTTTGGGTCTACTGTGCATGCGCGGACCCCCCGCACATGCGCAGAAGACCCAGACTGACGCAACTGAAGTAATTACCGGGGCTAATTGCGGCTGAACGGCAGACCGCAGGAGGATGGCGAGGGACTCACACGTTTATGTGGCTGGAGGAAGCCCCAGGTAAGTATCGGTTCTGTGTACCTTATGATCTCTGGTTTCCTTTAATAAAAAAACAAAACAGATACTTTCCTAAGGAGAGGGAAGGCTCTGGGTCCTACAGAGCCTTACTGTCCTCTCCTCATCCCCTCCATCCCTCGCAGGCTCCTCTGTTTAAATCTCCCCTGCGGGAAGCTTCGGAAATCTTTGGGAGCCGGAATTCTCCCGAAGACGGGCGGCACGCATGAGTGCTCTAGAGAGGGCACTCGCACGTGCGCAGTATGAAGCGGCTTATCTTAGGGAGCTTGATTGCGCCCGAAGCCCACCTGCAGCCAAAGAAAGCAGTCCTTGTCCGATTGGTCTGAGACTGCTAACGGGGGTGCCAGCGCAGGAACGACGGGACAAGGAGAGTAACAGGAAGGCTCTAAAGGACCCAGAGCCTTCCCTCTCCTTAGGTAAGTATCTGTTTTTTTCATTTTCTATTCAGACTCCCTTTAACTTACCTGGGGCTTCTTGCAGGCGTACATTAAAAAAAAGGCGCTGCGCAAAAATTGCGCAGGGTGATGCCGATATGGCATCTTGCTACTAAAGTTATTTAACGTTTCAGAAGTGTCCTGAAACGTGAAATAACTCTAGTAATAAGATGACATAAGCGGCATCTGTGATGCATTACCTGATCCCGGCTATCCCGTCTTCACTCCACTCCCTGTTTAGTTTGCAAGAATCCTGCAGCCAGCTAATCACCATGCAGGAAATGAAGCCGCATGGTGATTGGCTGGCTGCTAGACTCATTCAAACTAATTAGGAAGTGGAGAGGACACGCGATCATCAGGGACCAGGTAATGTATACAAACCCCTCTGCCTGCTCTAACACTGCCTCAAAGCCCCCTGCCTCTCTCACACTAAACCTTCCCTCTACCTCGGCTTAAACCCGTACTACACTCCTCAGCTGCCTAACACTAACTTTCCTGCCTCCATAAGCAATAGTACAAGCCGCGATTTGCGGCAAGCAAGGAGATTAAATTATGGTGCCCCATAAATATCGGGAACTAGACGCCCAGTATTTATTGCACGCCATATATAACCTTCTTTCTGCTAATTATGGCTTGTACTATTGCCGCCTATTGCGGCGCCATTTGTCCTGCACCATTTTTATCTACTTCGTTATTGCAACTCTCTGGAGTCACCCTGTGCCCACGACATCCGTCCAAGTCCCTCCGGCAAACAGCAGAAAACCCCACAAAGCTGGCCAGCCACGCACATTGCCAGCCACCTCGCCAGCAGCTTGCCAGCCACGTACGGGGCCGGGAGCATTCTGTGTATGTGCAGTATGCGAGAATTGCTACTGAGCATGCTCAGAGTGCTTCTGGCAGCTCGGGGCTGCGCCTACACAGTAGCCGCCGACTGGCAGCAACCGGCCAGCTTTTTAAGGGTCGCCGCTGCTTTGTGGAGGTCGCCGGAGCTCGATGGAGGGACTCGGGAGGACGGCAGAGACACAGGATGCCTTTAGGGGCAAGAAGCCCCAGGTAAGTTAAACTAATTTTTTATTTTGACTTTGGTAAAAAGGAACTTCAGCCTAAACAAACATACTGTCATTAAGTTAAATTAGTTATGTTAATTAAAACAGATAGGTAATATAATCTCTTACCCACACTGTTTTAAAAGAACAGGCAAATGTTTGATTTCATGATGGCAGCCATCTTTTTGGTTGAAAGGAGGTGTCAGGGAGCATGAGACACAGTTCCAACTGTCCTGTATCCTGAGCACCTCTCCCAGTTGCTAGGCAACGTGAATAAAAACATAGCAAATCCCATCATGCTCTGCACAGCATCAGGGGAAAAAAGCCTGGGCTTTTTTTCTTTGATGGGTGGAGTTTAGCTAAAAATGCAGCTAAAAATGATGCTTTGGTAAGAAAAACAAAGTTCTGATGCTGTGAAACTGTTAAAGAAACACCAAGCCTTTTCAGTTCTGCTGAGTAGATTTTTAGTCCTGAGGTTCACTTTTAAGTAAATCTGAAATGGGACAAGAATAAAAATGTAGATACCTCAGCAGAAGTTAGTCTCTGGCAAGTTGAGAGGCTTCCCGATTCATCCACGAGGCCACTGTTCCTGCGCAGTGCCCTTCTGAGCATTTCTGAGGAGCTTTTTGGATATGTTCTTGTGGCTGCACACCTCTCCATGTACAAGCTCAGCCGTACTGCGCTTGCATTTCGTGCCTATGCAGTAACAGGAAGCCATTCGTGCTCAGGTTTTATTTTGCACATGTTCAGTAAGGCTTAGTTCACATCTAAAATCGAAATCGCTGTCGCCAGCGATTTTTCTGCATGTATTTTTTCTCTTCCCGGTGCTTAGCTGCGCGCTACAGTTTTTGTGTACAGCACTTTTCAAAGCGCTTTTGCAGAGCGATTTTTTTTCACTTCCTGACTCAAGTCAGGAAGTGAACTCTTTGACCCGGAAGTGAATAAATACAATGTAGTTATTCATCAAAGCGTGAACGCAATCGCTGTACACAGGGACGGATCTAGAGCAAGTTGCCCCAAGTTGCGCCTGGGGCAAGGTCAGGTTTTGGCGCCTAAACTGCCATTCCCCATCCAAATTTTTCCGCCTTTTTAAGAATTCAACAAACTGCGCCTGGGGCAAGAGACCCGCTTGCTCCCACCTAGATCCGTCCCTGGCTGTACAAAGCAATTTTGTGAGCGTTTTGCGCTTTTCCTATATTTTCCATTGTAGCAAAATCGCCCTAAAAATGGTACAGGCAGCGCTTTGCTGAGCGGATCAGAAACAAACCGTTTAAATGTGAACAGTCTCATAGGGAATCATTGCACAAGCGCTTTCGCCGGCGCTAACAAAATAGCGAAAACCCCTTGCACTCCTACATGCAGGCAGTAGATTAGCTTTTTTTTTTTTTTGGTCTAAGGTTTGGATGGTATCAAATCCAATTATTCCACAGGTGGTGGTATGGTATAAAAATAGCAAGTTATCAACACATTTATCTTGCTACTTTCAAGAAACAATGGGAAAGAGCCTACCTTCTTTATAAATAAGTCATAGTGATGCTTCGAATGAGACTTATTTCACAGTCAGCAAATCATGCTCCTCTTTCTGCTTCTCCAGATTTTTCTTACAAATTAGCTGAAATAGCGTCACTGCCACTCCGGTGTAAAAAAGAAAATAGGAGCACAAAGTCCAGCCTGCTTCCAGCTTCGCACTGTGACACCATGGAAGATAGATACCCGCCCGCTTGGCGTCTCTAGTCTTCCTGAAGACTGCCGTAGGCGTTATGGCAAATCAGACCGTGTCCGCGCGTGCTAGCGGTGCACGAGTGAATCTCCTGCACGCCAGAGAGGGCGGCACATCTGTCTGCACTGATTGTATTGAATGCAGAATGGCACATGTCACCGGGAGTACAGAACAGAGCAGAGAAGCTGGCAGCGCTGTGCACTTGTAACTGGCTCCGGTAAGATTACCGCTCGCTCGTCATTGCATGCTCTTGTGTGACTACAGTGATTTCTTTCTGCTAGGACGGTAGGGGAAATCACTTGCAAGGTAAACTTGTAATAAGTTTATATTCTGTCATCCTTGTGTTATGGATGTGCATGACGACCACCTGGAACTTAGCTGGATGTTTCGTTTTTATTATATCAATGAGAATTATAACCAATCTATACTTTGCTTTTGTTATGATTTATAATGGTGTTTCATTATCAATCCTACACTTTAATATTTTTTACACCCCTATTACTGTGCTCACCTCTGTCCTAGTGATGTAGCAATAGGGGTCACCACCAGGTCTTTCAACCACTGTATTAGCTCTTCATTGATGCTGTTACATGTGATTTGGATAGTGCTGAGTCTGACCATTAACAAAATGTTTCCCTCCCCAGGGAGAGCGTGAGAGGCAGGGGGTAAAAGAATTGATATTTACCTGGGGCTTCCTCTAGCTCCATGACTACAGTTGCCCTCCTTCCATTCACCTGCTATCGGTCCTGGTAATCGTCATTCAGTCACATCAGTTTGGCTGTTCTGCACAAGTGCGCGGCTCGGCCGCATTTTTGTCGCTGAGAGCTTCTGTGTGAGGCTCAGTACACTCCAGGCGACTTGAACACGATGGCCACGCTCGGCCGGGTCGCACATGAGCAGAAGAGCCCGACTGACGCGACTGGACGAGGATTACCGGGGCAGATAGCAGGTGAACTGAGCCACCCAGGGAGATGGCGAGGGAGGAAACGGTAGTCATGAGGCTGGAGGAAGCCCTAGGTAAGTATTAATTATTATACCCTCTTTTCAGGTTTTCTTTAAAGCAAACCTATGAGGAAAAAAGGGGGAAAAGTTACTCATACTTACCTAAGTGGTTGGCCGCTGCTGCCCGGGACCCCTGCTCCTTGTTTGAATGAGTGAGTATGGTCCACACCGGTGCCGTGCACAAGTGGGTTTATACTACTGCGCTGGTGTCAACTGCATATGCACAGTACGACCATGCTTATACACAGATGGGAGTGCATTCACAAGAACGTATCTGACAAGCCCTTGTCGGATATGCTTAGAGGACCCCTGTTCTAGATCAGTGGGGTTGAGAATGATGGGTATCTTATTTTGTTTCCTACTCCCACTTTAGGTTCACTTTAACATAAACCTGAGATGAAATTGAGGATTTTACTTACCTGGGGCTTCCCCTGGCCATCAGTAGTCCATCAGTTCTGTCAATATCATTTGGTTTGAACTGCTGTGCTCCTGTGAAGTCCACGATCCAGCTGGGTTGCAGGCCACTGTGCATGTACTTTTCCTGGCTGTTCCCCTCCTCCATTGTGCTTCTATGGCCAGGAGTCTTCTGCGCAAATGCAGTTAGGCATGGTTCCCACTTGTGCATACAGCACCTCTGCTAAACCCAGGAAGCAGATCCTATTTTTAAAAATAAGATCTGCTACCGTGGCAAACAGAACACAGGGTCTGCACCTGCTGCATTTTAACAGAACACAGAACATTGGGTGCATTGACACAATTAAAGCGTATGAGAACAGACAGTGTCAGTTCTCACTATGCTGGTTGCCACATCCACTTTGATCACCGTGTTTGATTGCTGCCACGCAAATACATGTCCTCTGACTCTGGCACTGTTGACTCCTCCTCCAGGCAGCTTTCAAAAGACCAATGGGAATTCTCAGCAACAGGTAGAATTCTCATTGGTTTATTGTTCACCAATGAAAATTGTCCCTGTTGCTAGGTAGAATTGGTCTATTATAATCCTGTGGGGAGCCCTTGCTCCTTCTGGCGTCCAGCCTTTTTATTGTCTTTGGGACAAAGTGGAGGAGTCAGCATTGGCGGAACCGGTGGACGTTGGAGTATTTATGTGGCGGGGGCAGGCAAATCGGACCGTAGAGCAAATGCAAAATGGACGCCAAGGGACCACAACTAAGTGGATTCATTTACCATACTATTTTACTTAAATAGTAAATGGTCATTTCGATTAAATGGAAACTGAACCTTACTGTCTCAACAAACCGCATGCGCAGAACACTCCCAACCACAGGAGCACAATCGGAGGGGTGCATGGGGCCAGGAACATGCATACCTAGTAGTCCGCGACCTAGCAGAGTCACAGTGTTTACGGGGCTGACTGCGACACAAAAGAAGGGATCGGGAGGACCACAAGGGAGCTGAAGGACTACAGCCGCAGTTGGACGGCTTGCTGCGCTAGACCGGGGCCGGGAACGGCGGATCAGAGGAGGACGGCATGGGACATTACTGCTACATGGGGCTGATAGAAGCCTCAGGTAAGTGGCAGTTTTTATCCTCAGGTTCCCCCTACAGAACCCCTTTAAATGGTTAATATGTTTTGCACTGTACATACACGTTTATCTCATCATGTCACACTTTAACCAGATCCCCACCACAGGTTATTTACCCTTAAAAACCAGAGCAATTTTCACACATCACGCTCCTCTTATTCATTTGCCAATAACTTCATCACTACTTATCACACCAAAATGATCTATTTATTTTTATTTATTTATTTTTTGCCCCAAATTAGTCTTTCTTTGGGTGGTAATTTTTTTCCAATTTTTTTCTTTTTTTTCCCATTAAAAAACATTTAGAATAAAATAATTCTTAGCATAATGTACCACCCAAAGAAAGCCTAATTAGTGATCAAAAAAACAAGATATAGTTCATTTAATTGTGATAAGTAGAGATAAAGTTATTGGCAAATGAATGGAAGGAGCTGAAAGGTGAAAATTGCTTGGATGCTAAAACCCCTCAGTTGTGAAGTGGGATGACGCTAAATGAAATCTGCGTTTTGATGCTGTTGTGGCTGCCAAGGCGCAAATTTCAAATCACTGATGCCGTGCATTCTCCCGCTCCCGCTGTCGCGGTTCCCAACGAGCGGTGTGGATGGCTGTTGCGGCGGGTATGTGCGCGAGTCGTTGGTATTCCACGGTTTCTGGTACCAGCGGTAATGCATTTTTATTAAAACATTTAAAAATCGTTTTAACGGTTATGACCTGTTCCTGAACATACACAATCGTACTTGCTCCTCGAAAACGTTACCTTGTGTTCGATAGTATTTTGCATCTACAACCTGTATGCTTGGATTGAGCACAAGTAGACAGATCTGGTGTCGATCCCTGCATACAGCTAAGGCTTAGTTAAGTGTTCTCAGTTTGTTATTATAGTTTACGGTCGTGCGCCGTTACGCAAGTGGTGGCAAGCATTTGAAATTGTATGTGTGTGGTGAATCCTTTGAAATCAGAATGCTCCTCTTGGCTATTGGGTTCATAGATTGCGAAACCACACATGGGCATCTATGCTCAAAGTGACAGCGAGACCGAGTTTCTGAATCTGAGCGATTAACCCAATCACGGATCAGCCCTTGCAGTCTGTGACAATGGTCACATGTGAACAATAAACAGTTAAAAAAACAAGTATTGTCCTGTGAATAAAAGAGATGTTACATAAGATACAGCCTGGTACTACAATAGCAGAATAATCATTATCTCTCTTTGATGAAGAATATAAGGGTATTGTTTTTATTGAGACCCCTAGGCTGAAAAGTTTTTAATTCATATATCCAAAAGGCTTCCCTCTGGAGTAGTCTATTGTCTCTGTCACCGCCTCTCTTGGGTTTCACAACTTGTTCAATAACAATTGATGTACTTGATGTCCATTTTCAATGGAATGTACTGCTGCAGGCTTGGTGTAGTCCTGTTTTTCACCCTTTCTGATTGCTTTCCGAGCTGTATTAATATCGTTCCTGTGTTGTTGAAGTTTTTTTGAAGGGTGAGGTGGTTGTTTTTCCTATATATGCTAGGCACATTTTAACATTTAGACACAATGATCAGTGTTACTTACAATTGTACTAATCTTTAATAAGATATTGTTTACTACTCAATGAGACTCTGGACCAACTATGATAGAGTTGCAGATATTGCAATTCAAACATCTGTAGCATCTTTTTCTTGTGGAACACACAAAGTCCTTTGAGTACTTTAAGCAAGGGTCGGCTTGTACCAGTAGGTTTCGGAGATTCGCTTCTGACCAGTATGCAAACAGAGGTTTTTCTTTCACAAGAGGTGTCAGTGAATTATCTGCTTCTAAAATATCAAGATTCTTAATGACAGCCTGTTTCACGAGCCCTGATGCTCCATTAAAGGTTTGCATAAGTGGAATGCTCTTCTTCTCTGGTTTAAGAGACTCTCCACTGACTCTCCACTCTAAATTTAGCTTTCTCAAGAATCTTTTTAGGGAAACCCCATTTCTAAGAACCTCTTTCAGATGCATGTTTTGGAGATCCGGATTGCTGCATATCTGCTGCACTCTCAAAAATTGAGATGTTGGAAGTCTGTCTCGCAGGAGTTTTGGATGTGGACTTTCATAATGCAGAAGATATTTCTGCCAGTAGGTTGACGATATCTGATAACAAGAACATCAAGAAATGAGATTTGGATGTTTGAGGTTTCGGGATTAAAAACTATTCCGGTGTGTATGGAGTTCAGATAGGTTAGAAAGTTATAGAAATCTTCTTTGCTACCCTGCCATAAGACAAAGATATACAGTGGAGGAAATAATTATTTGACCCCTCACTGATTTTGTAAGTTTGTCCAATGACAAAGAAATGAAAAGTCTCAGAACAGTATCATTTCAATGGTTGGTTTATTTTAACAGTGGCAGATAGCACATCAAAAGGAAAATCGAAAAAATTACCTTAAATAAAAGATAGCAACTGATTTGCATTTCATTGAGTGAAATAAGTTTTTGAACCACTACCAACTATTAAGAGTTCTGGCTCCCACAGAGTGGTTTGACACTTCTACTCAATTAGTCACCCTCATTAAGGACACCTGCCTTAACTAGTCACCTGTATAAAAGACACCTGTCCACAGAATCAATCAATCAAGCAGACTCCAAACTCCCCAACATGGGAAAGACCAAAGAGCTGTCCAAGGATGTCAGAGACAAAATTGTAGACCTGCACAAGGCTGGAATGGGCTACAAAACCATTAGCAAGAAGCTGCGAGAGAAGGTAACAACTGTTGGTGCGATTGTTCGAAAATGGAAGGAGCACAAAATGACCATCAATCGACCTCGCTCTGGGGCTCCACGCAAGATCTCACCTCGTGGGGTGTCAATGGTTCTGAGAAAGGTGAAAAAGCATCCTAGAACTACATGGGAGGAGTTAGTGAATGACCTCAAATTAGCAGGGACCACAGTCACGAAGAAAACCATTGGAAACACATTACACCGCAATGGATTAAAATCCTGCAGAGCTCGCAAGGTCCCCCTGCTCAAGAAGGCACATGTGCAGGCCCGTCTGAAGTTTGCCAATTAACACCTGAATGATTCTGTGAGTGACTGGGAGAAGGTGCTGTGGTGTGATGAGACCAAAATAGAGCTCTTTGGCATTAACTCAACTCGCTGTGTTTGGAGGAAGAAAATGCTGCCTATGACCCCCAAAACACCGTCCCCACCGTCAAGCATGGGGGTGGAAACATTTTGCTTTGGGGGTGTTTTTCTGCTAAGGGCACAGGACAACTTAATCGCATTAACGGGAAAATGGACGGAGCCATGTATTGTGAAATCCTGAACGACATCCTCCTTCCCTCTGCCAGGAAACTGAAAATGGGTCATGGATGGGTGTTCCAGCACGACAATGACCCAAAACATACAGCAAAGGCAACAAAGGAGTGGCTCAAGAAGAAGCACATTAAGGTCATGGAGTGGCCTAGTCAGTCTCTGGACCTTAATCCAATAGAAAACCTATGGAGGGAGCTCAAGCTCAGAGTTGCACAGAGACAGCCTCGAAACCTTAGGGATTTAGAGATGATCTGCAAAGAGGAGTGGACCAACATTCCTCCTAAAATGTGTGCAAACTTGGTCATCAATTACAAGAAACGTTTGACCTCTGTGCTTGCAAACAAGGGTTTTTCCACTAAGTATTAAGTCTTTTATTGTTAGAGGGTTCAAAAACTTATTTCACTCAATGAAATGCAAATCAGTTGCTATCTTTTATTTAAGGTTATTTTTTCGATTTTCCTTTTGATGTGCTATCTGCCACTGTTAAAATAAACCTAGCATTGAAATGATACTGTTCTGAGACTTTTCATTTCTTTGTCATTGGACAAACTTACAAAATCAGTGAGGGGTCAAGTCATTATTTCCTCCACTGTAGATATCATAAATGAATCTAGCCCACCATAATACATGGAGTTGGTATGCTCTGGTCGAGTAAATATATTTCTTCTCAATTAGTCCCATGAATAGACTGGCAAGGGTGGTGCAGCCGAACTGCCCATTGCCGTCCCTTGACATTGACTGTACAATTGATTTTCTAATCTAAAACAGTTGGATGAAATAATCAGTTTCAGTCTGTTCAGGATAAACTCTATTGGTATTCGTGTGTAATCAGATTCCCCCAAGAAGTGTCGGACTGCCTCTATACCTGCCTCATTAGGAATACGGTTGTATAAAGCTCCTATATCCATCTTGTAAAGTAATACATCATCTGGAATAGTGTCCATGGCATGTAGCTTACTCAAAAAGTGATTTGTGTCCTTAAGGGAAGCATCAAGCAAAACGTGTCTCCCCATGATATACTTACCCAGGGTTTCCTCCAGCCCCTTGCAGCTGACATGTCCCACGCTGACAGCTCTGCTGGCAGCCACTGCCCTGGGGTCCCCGTCGGTGCAGAGGCCAACCTCCTCTATGGTGCCTGCGCGAGCACTGCTGTCAATCAAGTCCGGGGGCTGCAAGCGGAGCTGTCGGCGTGGGACATGTCAGCTGCAAGGCGTGTGGATGCATGCATACACTGAAAAATCACCAATACCCTACCCCCAACAGTGACCAGAAAAATGACATCGTGATTAGCATCAACATGTAAACATACCATAAATCTTACTGATACTGCTCATCACCGTTATATGTGAGAGCTATCTATACTACATGACTATTTCATGTTGCTAGTGGAATACATCTTACCTGCTGCTGCTGGCCCTTTAATTGTTTGTGGCCATTTCAAATCACTGCACCGCCTGTAAGCTGTTACAGATGGTGCCGAATGCCTCAAAGTCCCGCCATCATTCCCGTGTGGTTTGCTGTTTCGCCCCCTCTGCTGTGGATGACAGCACCCGATAGGGCAATACTGCCTTGACTGTCGCCGTTCCTATGGAAATTTCTGTCATTTCTCTGGTCACTGTTGGGGGTGGGGTATTAGTGATTTTTCAGTGTATATATGTCTGTTCACTTGACATTACATGCATCCACATGCCTTGATAAAGGGGGACCCTGTTTGGCCCCCGAAACAATTGTCGGTTTGCACTATGTGTACAATGGAACACAAAAAAGCGTGCTGTTTGAATTGCAAAATTGGTGTGCTGATATCGTCTGGATTCTATGAATGCTATGGTGACATTGCCTATGCCACCCTATCAAACACCCAACTGATGGAAGGAGTGCCCACTCAAAGGACTTTATGCTGTTATGACAAAAATTTAAATTCGATTTTCATAAAAGTACATAGATTTTTAGTTCCTTTGAAAAACAGAGCAATGTGAATTTTTCTGTATACTGGATTCATTATAAAAAAAATCAGGTGTGTCACATGATTGGTCAAATTATATAAACACTAAGCTCAATTTTAATAATACATCAAATTAATTTATATCATGAGCCAGGTGAATTTTAAACTCACGTGGAAGCAGTCCTAGAGCTGAGAATAAACACACGTGTTTACAGTCACATGAACTTGTCCAAACACATTACAGCTAAAATAAACAGCTGAAATGAGAACACTTTTTGTAATGTACTGTAATCCAGATTAAAATGTATGTATGAATGTCAGGTTGCTGATCAGCTCAGCTGGACTTCACACAACTAGTACTGGGATTTATTTTTACAGCAAAAAAAGTACTTTACCATGACTATTATCTGTGACCTATTACAGTTTATGATACTGTAAGTTTTCTGTTTCAAAATGTTTATTGACATTTTTAACATAACATAGGTTTATAAATCAGATCACAACGAAGAGCATCTCACATCATACAGTCATTCATAGAAGACTGTGTCTCCATATATTTTCTTGTGTAGGCGTCCTGCCACAGATAATTACTGTAACTATAGCAGAGGAGACACGAAAATAGATGCGGAACTCGACCTTATTTGTTTATAAGAGGCCAAACATGGCCTGTAACTAAAGTAAAGGAAATGAAAAAAGGAGCAAAGAGAGAAGCAGAAATAAAGGAAGAAGGAATTGCGCCAAATCGTCCCAGCCAAGCTCCCTCGCATAATACTGTAAGTTTTCATGACAATTTACATTTTTTAAAATGCCAGGTACCAAAGAATAGTTTCTGACCCTTATTCCACAACTCCAAATTCCACTCCACAGCCCTGCTGTCTGGTGCGTAACACAGCAATGCACATCATTCCAGACAGTGGATGGGCTGCTGTTCATGAGGTGAATGGCATGTGTCTTCACCTGGGCAGCAGTGAAGTGGGATACTGGAGGCACATTGCATTTCACTGATGTATACTTTTGTGGTGGGCATACTGAATGCACATTGCATTCCACTGATGTATACTTTTGTGGTGGGCGTACTGGAGGTACATTACATTCCACTAATGCAGTGGTTCTCAAACTTTTTTTGGTGAGGGCATCCTTGATGGCTTTGAAATTTTTTCAAGGCACCCCTTTGTAAAAACAACCAGAGTTTGTAGTTTGTATGTTCTCCCTGTGCCTATGTGGGTTTTCCTCAGGCATTCTTATTTCCTCCCATATCCCAAGACCATACAGACAAGTTAATTGGCTTCAACATAAAAAATAAAAATTGGCTCTAGACTATGATGGACATACAGAAGTTGGACAAAATAATGGAAACACCTTGAAAATCAACAAAATATATTTTAATATGGTGTAGGTCCACCTTTTGCGGCAATTACAGCCTCAATTCTCCGAGGTATTGATTCATACAAATTGTGAATTGTTTCCAAAGGAATTTTATCCCATTCTTCAGTTAAAATACCCTCCAGTTCTTTTAGAGACAATGGCGGCGGAAATCGACTTCTTACTTGAATCTCTAATAACGACCATAAATGCTCAATAATGTTGAGGTCTGGGGATTGTGGTGGCCAGATGAGATGCTCAACTTCATTAGAATGTTCCTCGTGCCATTCTTTAACAATTCTAGCTGTATGGATTGGGGCATTATCATCTTGAAAGATGGCATTCCCCTCCGGAAACAGTTCTTGAACCATAGGATGAACTTGGTCGCCCAAAATTCCTAAATAGTCTCGGCTGTTAATTCTTCCATGAAGGGAAATCAATGGCCCGGCGGATTTCCAAGAAGTAGCACCCCAGATCATCACAGAACCCCTCCATGTTTTACGGTTGTGAGAAGGCAGTCTGGATGAAATGCTTCTTTCGGCTGTCTCCAAACGTACACTCGGTCGGAGGTCGGAAGTAAGGTAAACGATGATTCGTCAGAGAAAATCACATTTTCCCACTGATTGAGGGACCAACTCTGGTGGTTTCTATACCACTCTAAACACTTTGAAACATTTGTCTTTGAGAGGAGAGGTTTTCTAATTGCAGTTCTACCGTGGAATCCAGAATATGCAGCTCCCGCCGAACAGTTTTTGTGGAAACTGGCTTCTGTAGGTAAAAACAAGGAACACCAAGAGCCCCAATAGTGTAATATGTACTGGTAAATGGTTACTAGATAGAGTAAATATTAATACTCACAAACCAGAGTTACCATTAGGCAACCACTGTAAAGGCAGGTGGGGAGATTTTCCTGACCCCACTCAGGAATAAGAAGTTGCTCTCTGTAGATGAGAAAAAAGGGGGTTCAACCCTCCACCCAGGGTGGACTCTATATTATGCAGGAGAACAGAGGCGCCAAAAGGATAAAAGTAAGCTAAATGAGCTTAAAAACCAAATTCTTGGTAAATAGAGGAGGTAGTGGTAGACTTACCTTTTCCAAGTAGACACACAACGACTGTAGAAAAGACAGTCAATATATTTTATTTATGAACTCCAAATATGCAACGCGTTTCGTAGGTTTGATCCCGCTTCATCAGGCAATAACAACGGAGCAATAGCATATGTGGTCAGTAGAAGAGCCAGGCACCTCTTTGTAGAGGTGCCTGGCTCTTCTACTGACCACATATGCTATTGCTCCTTTGTTATTGCCTGATGAAGCGGGATCAAACCTGCGAAACGCGTTGCATATTTAGAGTTCATAAATAAAATATATTGACTGTCTTTTCTACAGTCGTTGTGTGTCTACTTGGAGGAGGTAAGTCCACCACTACCTCCTCTATTTACCAAGAATTTGGTTTTTAAGCTCATTTAGCTTACTTTTATCCTTTTGGCGCCTCTGTTCTCCTGCATAATTTTGGGTTCTGTAGGTGTTCATTCAGCTCTGCAGTAATTTTAGGAGCTGTGGTCTTGCAAGCTTTTCTAACAATTCGATTTAGAGTCCGACGGTCTCTCTAAGACAACTTAAACTTTCGGCCACAACTGTGCTTTGCTGAGGACGTTTTTCCTTTTCTTTCAAAGGCAGTTATTACTTTTGAGACAGTACCTCTTGAAATGCCAAGGATTCTGGCAGTTTCTGTTACAGTAGCACCTGCCATACGAGCACCAACAATTTGGCCTCTTTGAAAGTCTGAGAGATCTGCCATTTTTATAAATTATAACCAACTTTGGTTTAAATATCTGTAAAAAAAACCATTATTTTAATTAAACATATCATATAACAAAAATAATAAACAAAAGAAAAATAACATATGTCAAGTTTTGATTGCTTAAAGGACTTACGAGGTGAAAAATCGTAATTTTGATCTTTACCTGTTTACTATGTGAATCCATAGGTGTGTTACAATGCATCCTCCGTTGCATTCCGCCTCAAAAGTATCTTTTATATTCCCCCCAGGCTACGACCCGACCCCACAGCACGGGTCGTCTCCTTTGCCACATTCAAGATGGCCGCCGCAAAGATCCGCGGCTGCGCAGTACGCATGGCGGAGACTGCGGCTGCGCAGCTCTCCGCCCTCACTGTGAGCGCGCCCGCTGTCACAGTAGGAGGACGCTAACAGCGAGTACGCGGCTGGGCGAGGGCGGAGAGCTGCGCAGCCGCACTCTCCGTCATGCGTACTGCGCAGCTGTGGATGTTTGCGGTGGCCATCTTGAATGTGGCATAGGAGACGAGTCCTTTAAAACATGTTCAAAGATTATGATGCCAAAATGTTAGGTGTTTCCATTATTTTGTCCAACCCCTGTATGTTTCCTATGCACCATTGTTGTGCTTTTTTTTGTTGCAAAACCTGCATTGGCCGCCTTGGCATGTGATTAATTTCTGTATTAAGCTGATGGAGCTAAAAACAAAGGTATGTGAGGAAACCTCAGTCCCACTTCTAGCCATAGGTACTCACTCTACTTACTAGCCACAGAAAATGCTTATACACTTATACAAATCTGTTATCAATCAGACTGACCATTAGGTTTTCTCAGGGCCGGACCATCAACCAGGCACTGCAAGCACCTGATTGGGGCCCCATGCGGTGTCTAAAGGGCCCCCCTCTGAGCTGCATAGAATGCTGTGGCTGCCGTGCTGTATGTGGATCAGATGGCCCCATCACCAGCATCAGCATGCTGCGCTGAGCCAGTGAATCAATGAGTGCACAATTATCCCTGCCCGGTGCCGTGCCCGCTCACGGCGCTCCGCTCTGCCTACAGAAGAAATACTGAGGCTGGCTGGCTGAGCGTCGCCGTTGCCATGGCAAACAGACGCTCTCCAGTCCAGTCCTCAGCAAGCGCGCGAATCAGCGTGCGCCGGCATCCTCATTCCCTCCTCGTCATCATGTCAGCTGCTGCTGACGTCATTGGCCCTCTCTCTCTCCGCCTCCCTCCTCGCTCAGTAGTTAGAGAGCGCGCACAGCGCAGGCTGAGGCAGGTCAGTGTACATGAGCAGAGGAGCCTGCCATTCAGCAGTGATATTATGACATAATCATTATATACATATATATGTACAGTATGTATATGTATATATATATATATATATATATATATACATGTGTGTGTGTGTGTGTGTGTGTGTATATGCATATATATCATATGTGTATATAGTACAGTGATGCTTGAAAGACTAAGATACTTCTTCCGTGAGCAGCTGAAGATGGTGAGCTTACCGCCTGCCAGCTGCACGCACCAGTTCATCGTCCAGGCACTTGCTAGTATTGTTGCTCTTACCGAGCAGCTACGTACTTATAGCTATTCGAAATATAGATTTAAAGGGAACCAGAGATGAAATAAAGAAAAGATTTTATATGTACCTGGGGCTTCCTCCAGCCCATACGCACGGATCGCTCCCACGCCGCCGTCCTCTGCTGCCTGCAACTACGAGAACCGGCTCCCATCACTGACGTCATCGGAGCCAGGCTACGCAGGAGAAGTGCGCCCTCTACGTATCTCACCAGCAGCTGCTGGAGAGATACACAAAGAGCGCACTTCTCCTACGCTAGACTGGCTCTGACTGCCGGCAGTGATGGGAGGCGGTTCTCGTAGTTGCAGGCAGCGGAGCACGGCAGCGTGGGATTGATCCGTGCGTATGGGGCTGGAGGAAGCCCCAGGTACGTATAAAATCTTTTCTTTATTTCATCTCTGGTTCTCTTTAAATTAGACAACTTTGACCATGGGAGAGGGGGGGTGGGGGTTAACTTACCCATGCAGCTGTCTGATCTGATGCGCTCCATTTGCGGCACACGTTGCATACCACGTCACTCCCTTGCTTCCTCCTTCAACCTGGAAGTAGAAAGTGTGACGTGGTATGCAACAAGTGCCGCAAATGAAACTCATCAGATCAGACGACCGCATGGGTAAATTAACCTCCTTCCAGGTCACAGCTGTCTAATTTAAATTTTGATTCCGAGTAGCTGCGAGTACGTAGTTGCTCATTAAGAGCAATAATACTTGCTAGCATGGGCAGTGGATATCATAGGCACACACCATGTTTGTCACTTGACACCCCAGACACACACACAACACAAACCCCCCCCCCCCACACACACACACACACCCCCACACCACACCCACACCCCCCCAAAATCCCTTTGTAGTAAACTACAAGGGACCGGGCACTGTAGTGTTCTGTATTTGAAAAAGGCATACTTCAGCATATAAAGTATACTATCTGTACTGTATTTAAGAATTGTGAGTCAATTTTTAATTTCATTGCTTCAAGCAAGCACAGACAGTGTCTACCTCCCACTGCAATACCTACTCTCCCTCCTACCTGCTGCAGCTACCTAACTTCAATACAGCCCACCGCAGCTACCTATCCTCCATACCTACCACCTACCTAATCTAGCTACCTACTCTCCATTCGCCTGCCCAGCCCCAGCTACTTACCCACCCTACTGCCTTCCCAGCTATATATGTGGATCATTGCTGCATTTCATTTCTGGAGATGATAAATTAAATGGGGTTTGTAGGGTAATTGCTGCATGTTTAAATGTGTTTGGGGGTAATTGCGGTCATGCATATGTAGTAATTGCTGCTTTTCATATGTGGGGGTAACAGCTGCATTTTATATATGAAGGTAATTTCTGCATTTTATATATGAGGGTAATTTCTGCATTTCATATATGGCAGTAATTGCTGCATTTTAAAGGTAGAGTGGCCTGTAATGTAGGAGTTTTTTCTTAACTAAAACCACCACCGTACCCAGTATAAAATTGCTGTGTTGGCACTCTGTGATAAATAAGTTGATTTTGGGTCGCAGTTTGGTCACTGGGGGGGGGGGGGGGGGGTTGGTTGGGAGAGGGGGGGCCCAAATCTGCCACTTTGCTTAGGGCCCCATTTGGCCTTAATCCAGCTCTGGGTTTTCTGGCAATGAGTTGTGTGCGGGGCTTAGGAGCTGAAGCAGGTATCAGTATACCAGCCTTCTCTATTTTAGTAAACACTCCACCTTGAAGCCCAACTTTTGAGGAGTTTATTCATTCACTTAGAGAGGCAGCACTGGAATCCTCAGCTGACGAGGAATAGAACGCTACTTACTGGCTGCCCATATGTCTCTACTACTAAATGAGACTTGTCAGCATTTCATTATTAGTGTTTTGGCTGTCTATACATGAATGTAGTGCGGTCTCCTTTGTCCCGACACTGTCATTGACATTTTCCCCTCATCTTTTCTAAAAATTGCGGATCTAGCAGTGCTGACTGGACAATTTGGGGACCAGAAGCATTAGAGTTTAGCTATTATATATAGAAACTCTGGTTATCATAGGAGGGGACGAAGTGGCAGCACATGAAGTTCCCCTCCAATGTAGCCAAACTCTAAATAGCGGCGGAGGTCTGTCAGTGGAGCCAAGGGTTTGCCAACCAGGGGTTTAGCAAGGAGCCACCACTCAGGCGCGGCCAAAAAAGCTGTGCTACTACACAGGTGTGAGCCGTCTGTGCACTGTGGCCTAGCTCAGTCGACAAGCCCTAGTTGATGATATTTGAAGGGTCCCAGCACTGGAACAGCAAGGTGGGTGGGGGGGGGGGCAGCCGCTGGATTATCCAGAGGCTTCCCTCTGATGAGGTATGTACCCTATTGGGCACTTTTTTCCCTTCAGGTTTCCTTTAAACTCAAGTCCTGTCTCTTTACAGGTGATGAACAAGGTGTCTTTACTTTTGAAAGCAGATTATAAGGAAGGGGAATGGGAATAGTTAATTAAAATTGCTAGCAGTATTTTTTGGGGGGAATTTATACATTAATGTACCGTATCATCTCCCTCCAACAGTCTAGTACCTGGTTCTAGAATTAAACATACATTCTCCTAAAAATGAGCAATAGAAAAGCATAGTCAAGTCAGGAGTTAAAGCTTAAGTGGCTACTACGCTATTCATGTAAGTTTCCACAATTTTTTTGTATCCTAAAACTTTTTGTTTATATGAGCTTTAAGTCATGTGTGCCTCTTACAACTTCATATCAACATTTTAAATGTGACTTTGATAATAAATCACAGAGTAACTGTAAAATAGTTAGTTACTGGATAACATGTCTTAATGTAATATTGACCTTCTGTTGCCCTGGTGGTTCAGCTGCTTTTTGTGACAGTCTGGCGTTTTGGCTGAGACAATTGGGACAAACAGGGATTATTTGAATTTGGCTGTTTATCTCCATCTTTCACTTGTGGTTGCATTGTTTTTTCCCAATTAGGAATAACAGAATAAGAGGTAAGTGGCACTGTGTACTTATTCATAAACCAAAGGTCTGGCATGTGTCTTGACACATACATGTTTCAAAAGAAGCTTAATAAGATTTGCTAAGGGTTGGAAACAGTGAATAACTTATTGTATGTTATCCATGAAATCTGGCCCATGTTTTATTTTCCAAAATTTTCTGCTATTAGGTTGTTTTCAACCCTCTCCTGGTTATAGCAGGCTCCAGGGAGGATTAGGTCAGTGAACCAGTAGCCATGCGAATGCAGCTGTGTGAACAAACCTGTGATAAGAATTCTAAGTCGGAAGTAATTATTGGGTACCTGGAGTTGGGAGTCTTCAAGATGCACTTACTCTGACTGCTATTAAATTGTAATGAAAAAATACATTTTAAAAAGCCCCGTTTCACAGATAATAATCTTACTAAAGCATGGGAAGGGAGCGCTGGGTTAGGCATGGAGATGGAGGCTAGTGTAAGGCATATAGAGAAATGTTAGTGTTAAAAAGGGAGAGCATGAAGACATTTCTGATACTTTGAATATCTACGACCTCCTTCACCAAATATCAACTGCAGAAAAACTAATTGTCCCCCTTTGCCTGTGTAACTATATGCCCGCCCCCCCCCCCCCCCTCCCATGTCTGACTACCTGCATTGTTTGCGGATCTCCTTGCTGCTGATCCACTGGCTGGCTACCAGAATTGTTATTTACTTGGTCTATCAACAAGCACTCCTGACTTTTGCTACCCAGAGATGCTTTTTTTAAGTATGAGAGCCTCTGGGATGGGGAGCTACAAGAGAAGCTGTTCTCAATATCAAGGTCACCACATTGCAGTGTGCCTGACAGCTCCATAATAATTGATTGGATCCACCATACTTTTTATAGGGGGCGTAGGGAATATTACCAATCTGCAAGTTATCAACAGGTTATAAATCATAGCAGGCAGAAAATGGGTGTTATAAGACCAAGAGAGACATTCATCTCTAAGTAAAGGGTTTATATCCCATCTTACTCCCCCCTATTAGCTAGGAATTAAGTAACGCTCTAACTTTAAAAAAAACAATACTCAACCTAACTAACATCAGTCATAATCCCCTCCTATAATATAGTAGGTGAACACAAATGCATGAGTTGAAATGACAACATAAGATATGAAGTGGATATGATAGTCTAAGGCAGGGACCACACTTATCTATTTTCATGAACTCATGTTAATTAAATGGGATAGTTCAAACTTAAATGCATTTTTCGCACACAGAACAAAACTGATATCCTGCAGTATAATTTTGCATGTTGTGTGCATTTTCTCTATCAATTAATTACATAAGGTCCTGTGAGAAAACGTGTGTTTTTATGCATCCAAACGCACATGATGTGCAGGAAATGTGTGTAGAAAAATGCGCACAGAAAACTGAAAGCCAAGTGTGACCTCAGTCTTATGCCACTTTCACAGCGGCCCTTGCATTCTCTGTAAAAGAGTGGGAAAGTTGCACCGCACATTATCCACACTTTGCATTGCATATAGTGAAGCATAGAGTCAATATTAACAACAAAACATTTGTAAAGCGCTTTTCTCCAGTAGGACCCAATAAAAAGTATGCTTCGCTGTTCCTGTTAACATGCGCCTCTTGCAGTAATGCACTACATGCAGTGGGTTGAGATGCCACATGCCGTTATACCGCACTAGGAACTTTGCATAGGTAGTGCATTGCAGTGCAACGGTTTGTGTTACAATGCAGCAGTTAAGACACAATGGCCTCGATTCATAAAAGTGCTGTCGGTAAGGTAAACTCGAGTGGGGAAACACCGCTGTCGGTATTTCAGCCTTCAGGGTGGTAATTCATAAAAAATTTTCTAGTTGTGATAGGCGTGCGGAGATATTCCGCTGTAGGCTAGCGTTAGGCTGTCGGTAGGCATGCGGAAACATGCGGTGTTTCCCGTGTTCTGCGGTGTTCTCTCTGCAGCTGCTTGGGAGGTCTGTCCCATTCACTGCAATGTATTCCGCACGCTTCTCGCCACATCAGAGGTAGCGGTAATCCCCGTCTGCATACCGCTTCCTCTAACCTTTATGAATTGACATTTGTTACTTTTGTTAAGATAATCACCGCACAAGGCGGTGATTTATCACTCTGCTCGCGAATGTCGGCTTTTCATGCGGAAAAAGCCTTTATGAATACAGATTTTGCTGTGTGGTCGGTAAAGTTAGCCGTTTTCAGCATTTCCGCATGCGGAAATGCTTTATGAATCGAGGCCAATGTGAAGCACCACTGTGAAAAAGCATTTTTCAACACTGTTCATCCCACTTCCAGTATGCGGGATGCAGTCTGGATAAACCATTAGAGGAGATGCTGCAGCATAACTAGCAGTCAATCAGCTGTGAAAAACACCAGAGCTGATTGCGTGCTAGTTATACATTAATTATATTACAGCACTTCCCTGTCTGGTTATCTGATGATCTAAATCTTCCTCCTCTGGCTAATTTCAGTATAGAGTGAGAGAGACAGTGCTGAAGGAGAATCATTTTGAGAACCATGTGAGGAGTCAGGCTTGAATGATTTTAGCATTTCTGTTTTTTTTTTTTTTTTTTTGTAGATTATCAATGATTTTAGCAGCATATTAATCTTTTTGCATGAAAAACTTTTATGTCCCTGTGATGCTCTTAATGGACTAACATATGATTTGGTAAAAATGTGATTGCTAAAAGTTTACATACTGGTCATCTCTCCTCCCCACTGCAAAACACTGTAACCTGAGATAGTCATTTCCTAAAGGGACTCCGAGGAGTAGTTAAAACAAAATCGGAACTTACCTGGGGCTTTCTCCAGCCCACCGTAGGTCGGGAGGTCCCCCGGCGTCCTCTTGGCTCCTCTCCCGGTCCCTCCGCAGAAATCACGAATGGCAACACCGGGGTAGAGTGTCGGGCTGACAATTCCTGAACAATGATACTCGTTGTCATCACGCCGGCCGCTACACGTCATCACGCCGGCCGGCATGACAGTACTGTAAATGCGCGGTTTTCTAACTGTAAACCGTGCATGTGCAGTACTGTCCTTGGAGTCCCTTTAAGTGGTTTGGAAACGACAATGCAAAGAAAAGGACACAGACAAAGCAAAGAAAAGGACTCCTATCTGTGATTACCAGAATATAGGTAATCACAAAGAAGTAATACAAACCAGGGTTACCACAAAGGCAACCACTGTAATGGCAGTTGGGGAGTAGACCTGACCCCACTCAGGTTAAGAAGCCACTCTTTGTAGATCGGAAAGTTGGGACAACACCCCTCCACCAAGGGTGGACTAGACCAGTGTTTTTCAACTAGTGTGCCGCGAGATGTTTCCTGGTGTGCCGTACGGCAGGGGTCCCCAACCACCGGGCCGCGGCAGGTCTGGCCTCTCGCTCCTCCCCGCGGCCGCCGCTCCTGTTACCTTATCATGAGCGGGCGGCCGCTTGTCCGATTAGATTCCCCCGTAGCCGCTCTTCTCAGTGGCATCTCCTATTACAGCAGCGCGCTCGGCGGCTGCTGTGATGAGCAAGAAGCGGTACAGCGGTTCCCATGGTAACGGCGATGCATATCGCCTCTACAGGAAGCCGCTGTACGACTTCCTGCTCATCACAGCAGCCGCCAAACGCGCTGCTGTAATAGGAGATGCCACTGAGGAGAGCGGCTATGGGGGAATCTAATTGGACAAGCGGCCGCCCGCTCATGATAAGGTAACAGGAGCAGCGGAGGGGGGAGGGGCACTACCTACCCATACTAGGAAGCTATATGTAACGATCGGTGTCAGCTCGCAGAGAGAATCTGATTATTGGTGATCTGCAGTATCACCAAGAATACAGATTTATACCTGATTATGGATGATCTGCAGAATCACCAATAATACAGATATAGTGCTAACCTCTGGACACCTCTAATAAAGTATATAGTGAGTGTTTGGTGTAACAGTATGACTTTGAGTAACCCACCTGAAGAGCAGGTGGCCCTAGGCAGTACAGAAACCTTCCAGCAGCCTGAGACTCTCCAAGGGGTGGAGTCAGGCTGAAGGTAGGAAGGACCAGAGAGTGAGTGACACCTGGAGGTGGGTGTCACTGACAGATCTGGAGACTATCTCTTAAGTGGAGAGAGATAGCTCTCAAGGTCGGGCAAGCCAGGTCGGCAACACACGGACAGACAAAGTACAAAAGACAGAAGGCTAATTCGGTATCCAGGGCAGTCAGGGTTTGGCAACGGTGTATCAGATATGCGTGGTACCGAATCAGAAAGCAGAGGGATAGTCAGGAAAGCAACAGGTCATAACAAATATCAAACAATGCCTAGTCTTGGGTGTGAGGTCCGTGGTCTCTACACCCTGGAACTAGTCTGATGTATAACAGAATGATAACACAAGTTCCCTAGTCTTGGGTGTGAGGTCCGTGGTCTCTACACCCTGGAACTAGTCTGAAGTATAACAGAATAATAACACAAGTAATCTGGCTCAGTGTGAATTCCCAGGTCCTCCTGGTTCAAACACACTGTAGGATCTGACTAAGGTCTGAATGCTTCCACGTAGTGATCGCAACGGCAGACAATTTGAGAGTGGCCAGCAGTAACCATATATAGAGCAGTGCTCTCTGGCGCCGCCCTAAAGTGATCAACCAATGGTTACCAGCTCTGAGGTCAGCTGACCAGCCTGGTCAGCTGATCCCCCCTTGGCCATCATAAAAGTTCTACCTTTCAGCGCGTGCGCGTGTATTCCTAAACCTATGTGAACTAACAGGCTCAGCCACCCCAGCTGCACGCTGCTGCGTGCAAACCGCCGCGCTAGACGCGGAACCAGCCGCCTCGCTATCAATACATGCGATGGCTTTTCCGCGTTCTGCCATGTCACTAGATGCACGCTTCCGCGTGCAGACCGCTGCGTTGGACGCGGAATCAGCCGCCTTGCTGCTAGTACACGCGGCGGCTTTTCCGCGTTTCTTCACACTATACTGGGCACTATACTAGCTATACTGGGCACTATACTGGGGCACTACCTACCTATACTGGGCACTATACTAGCTATACTGGGCACTATACTGGGGCACTACCTACCTATACTGGGCACTATACTAGCTATACTGGGCACTACCTACCTATACTGGGCACTATGCTACCTATACTGGGCACTATACTAGCTATACTGGGCACCATACTGGGCACTATGCTAGCTATACTGGGCACTATACTGGGCACTATACTAGCTATCTGGGCACTATACTAGCTATACTGGGAACTACCTACCTATACTGGGCACTATACTAGCTATACTGGGCACTTTACTGGCTATACTGGGGCACTACCTACCCATACTGGGCACTATACTGGAGCACTACCTATCCATACTGGGACTATACTAGCTATACTGGTCATTATACTAGCTATACTGGGGCACTATACTAGCTATACTGGGGTAACTATACTAGCCATACTGGGGCAACTATGCTAGCTATGCAGCCGCACCCCAGCCCCCCTCCCCCCATAACCCGCTGTGCACGACACTGTCCACAAGGTGTCTTCTTGGAGGAGGTAAGTCCACCACTACTGCCTCTTTTTAAACTGTTTTTAAACGCTTGCCACTATGCCACCATGGGCAGCACGGTGGCTTAGTGGTTAGCGCTTTCTCCTTGCAGCGCTGGGTCGCTGGTTCGAATCCCAGCCAGGTCAACATCTGCAAGAAGTTTGTATGTTCTCCCCGTGTCTGCGTGGGTTTCCTCCGGCACTCCGGTTTCCTCCCAGATCCCAAAAACATACAGATAAGTTAATTGGCATCCCCCTAAATTGGCCCTAAACTATGATACATGCACTACACTATACATACATAGACATATGACTATAGTGGGGACTAGATTGTAAGCCCCTCTGAGGGACAGTTAAGTGACAAGACAATATACGCTGCGTAATATGTCGGCACTATATAAATAAATAAAATATTTTTATACTATGTTGCCACCTCTGTTATACATCTTAGTATATTTTTTAAGGGGTGTACACAGCTTTGATTGATGTCACCCGTTGGGGATAAAGACCCGATCCGCTTGGGCGATACTCGGCCAGGCTGCACAGACCCATGTCAACTGTGTTGCCGACGATCCGCTGTCTTGCCATGTGGGGAGGCGGAGGGACGATGAAGTGGCATGTGTGTGATGCGGGGGACGGGGGACCAGCGTGAACAATTCGATTGGCAGTTGCTGGAGGTGAGTTGATCCTCCAGGCGGATCGCTTGGGGGTCGGGGGCCACTGTACCCATACCTGATTATCGGCTGAGACAGTCATTATCAGCTGCCTCGGCTTACTTTTTTGAAAATATATTTTATTGAACTTTTAAATATATTTAACATACAAAACATTACATAACCCAAGTACCTCCCACCCCCCTTCCCAATTGTATTGGTAGGTGATAAAATTGTGTCTCAAACGCATGCCGGAGCTGCAGGTACCTAAAAAACATAGAATTGGGAAGAGAAAATTGAGCTTTTAATACATTCAATGGAAAGAGTCCCTGCTCTCCCACAATATCTCTCAATTTAAGGATACCTTTATTCGCCCATACAGAGGGATCAGGAATTGTAGTAAATTCTTTCAAACTGACATTGTTCCACAAAGGGGTATGCGGAGACCATTGATTATCTTTTAGCAGAAAGCGTTGAGCTATTTCCCAGACCCGTGCTGTAGTCTTCATTGGAACTGTCAGGGAGGGAATGGCTTTAGGACCACGGTATGGAAGGGCAGATAGTGCCATGTAAGATCCTATATAGGTGGCTTCTAATACTGTCGCTGGATTATATATGGATTGTTGAAACCACCAATAGATCGTATGTAGGACTGCTGCCCAGTAATAAAATTTAAAATTTGGCAAAGCCAGCCCCCCCCCCCCTCTCAACAGGCAGCTGAAGAGTGGACAGGGCAATTCGTGGAGTTGATGATCCCCAAAGAAAGGAAGTAATTCGTTTGTTGATAGCAGAGAAGAAGCAGTTTGGTATTAAAACAGGTGTATTTCGAAATACATAAAGAAAATTTGGTAGAATACACATTTTTATTAAATTAGCTCTGCCTATAAGTGACAAAGGTAAGGTGCTCCAGGTGCGGAGTTTTGTTTTAACATGGTTTTGTAGCGGTAACACATTGAGACCATAATAGGAAGTTACTTTTGGGGATATTTCTATCCCGAGGTATGTTATCTGTGTAACTGTCTGTAGTGGCGCAGTAATAGCTGGGTGTTCCGGCAGAGGATCTAGGGGTAAAAGCAACGACTTAGTCCAATTTATCTGCAGGCCTGAGAATTCGCCAAACGTGGATATAAGATTGAGTGCCGATGATAAGGAATCGTAGGGGTCTGCTAGATATAGTAATAAGTCATCGGCATACAATGAGACTTTTTCCTCCAGATTTGATATGCGTAAACCTACTATATTTTTATTAGACCGGAGGGACGCCGCCAAAGGTTCCACCGCAAGTGCAAAAAAGAGCAGGTGAAAGTGGACACCCCTGGCGTGTACCCCGGCCTAAGTTGAAGAAAGAAGAAATTCTCCCCCCAGTTTGCCTCAGCTTACTTTAATCAGGTGTGTTTATGAGCTTTTAGAAGCAGTGGAGTTAGAGATCTTGGGCACAGACCACTTACACACACCTCCTTCCTATGTTCTGGCATTTGTGTATTTATCCACAGTCCTGGCAGACGCCCCATCCGAACGCAGTGGCGCAAATGCCCTGTCCGGAATGGTCCATGTCGGGTCAACCCTGAGGGTAGCGGACCGCGACCTGTCCAGGTGAACCGAGCCGCAGGCTCCAATGGGGGCAACCCGAGACCCGTCCGCCAGGTTAGCGGCGCCGCCACACATCTTGCGGGTGTGTGTCTAAGCCGCTGACAAGAGGGGGGGGGGGCTGTCACAGACGTTGGGGGCCGCAGACGCGTCCTAGAACCACCCATGAAGAAAATGCGATCGCAATCGATTCTCTGCATCGATTAGGATTCAGATCAATAGAATCTGGATTGGTTGTGTAGGGGCTACCTGTAGCAACCTAGAGTTTCCCTTTCTCCCAGCTGTCACAGAACAGCCGGGAGGAACGTAGGCGAATCTGGAAGATTCGCAGTCAGTTTCTCCGATTTCTTGGTCAGATCTACTAGTCATTGCAGCGAGCAGAACTGACATTCCTGGTTTTTCTTTTTTTTAATAAAGACAGTCCGTTCTCTCCTTCCCCCCACAAAGGCAAGAGCCTGCTGCAGAGTGTCCCTGGATTCAAGCTGTGCTGATGGCCCATCCATCAGATGTAGTTGATAAGCAGCATGACAGAACCAATCTAGTTGGGAAAAGTTAGACATTCTGGCTACAATCCCAGCAGGGGAGCTGACACGTAGCTGGCTGCCTCCAAACTTCAAAAGAGCCTTTGCCTAGGAATGACCTGCTGTAAATCCCAGATGTACATCATATTCCATAACTTGCTATATGTGTCATATTTTCTGTATTGCCAGGCTGGCAGACCCTCCAAACTAACAGAGCATGTAGGGCCCTGTCTGGCGCTGGTTCTGAGAACATTTCAGAACATTTTGAGGAAAAGACTGCCAGTTAGGCCATTCGAAAGGGCCCTGATGACACCACAGGGGTCCCACCCCTCATGTTTGGTATCAGACTGCTGGGTAAATCGAGACAGATCTGAAAATGTTAGTAAATCTGCCCTGACCTGTACGGTTCTGTGAGATAGAGCCCATATATGGTTAGATATGATTTCTGGTCCCCAGGACAAGGGGAGGACTCATCTCATCTTCTAAGGGGGTGTGTGGCTCCCGCCCTCACTCCCTCCTACTGGATCAGGGGCATAAGAATGGCAGAGGAGCCAAACTCAGTGTCCTACACCCTGAAACAACATCTTGATCTCATCTGTGCCAGCTTGAGGATATGGTGGCATCCACCTGGTCTGAACTCTGAACTTTGATCTGAAACAAAGGATTTTACCAAAGACTTTATGATTCTTCCCACAAAAGGACATCTTTCCATGCAACTAAGTATTTTTCTCCCTTTCTTTTCTTTTTCATACTGGCTATTACTGTTTTAATAATTGTTGATTTTAATAATTGTCTGTATATATTAATTATTTATATTGCCCGTGAATAAAAGACTGTATCAAAGTCATTCACTGTTCCGTTACCCTATTATTCAGCATACACAGAAACTGAACTCAGGTCTCTGAAGAGACGCTACTATTGTTGATATCTAGACAGAATACAGTGTGTTTAACAGTTTTTATTCGCAGGACCAGTCAGTCAGTCGGGTTCACTGGCCCATACCAGTGGTGGTGGCAGATACCCTGAATTAGTGTGTAAAGTTGTAATTACCATACCTCACAGGCTCCCTTCTGGTCGGGCTGCTGCCCAAATTTCTGTCTGTTTCTGCGCAAAGATCGCGACCAAAGCTTGCATGGTCTGTGTGCTGAAACCTATTGGAAGGCAATTTGCGGTCTGACCACTAGGGCTCCTGTGACAGTGGTGTCTTCAAAGTAGTCAAAACAACTTTGTATCAAAAACAACTATTTCAGCTTTGAGCTCTTACCCTTTGATTTTCCTTGGATGGAAATATAAATCAGGACACAGACAGTATGTATACAGTTCACTATAAATAGTGCAGCTAGCCAATCAGGCTCTCACCCAGTGCCTTGGCTCACAGGACACAGTCAGAAGCAGTACTCTCTTCATTCTCATCTTCTCATCTTCCATTCTCAACCTTTTTGCTTCAGTGCATTTTTGAAAAAACAAAACAAAAACATATACATCTTTTTTAGATCCTAATCTAAATGTGTAACAATGTGTTAGGACATAAATATTATGTTTTGCTTTGTAGTGTGTGTGTGTGTGTCTGTATGTTGTTCATATACCCCTACCATAAAGCTCTAAATTCAATTATATGACTATTATTATACTGTATATGAGGTTGCATAGAACAAACATGTGGTCTATGTCTCTGATTAACCCTCAGATAGATTAAAGTGAAAATAAACTGATGAAATAAACTGTTGTATTTATCCTACTATAAGGATCCCTCCTGTAGCATATTCTGTCCGTTGCAGTGGAGCTGCAAACGGACAGTTCTGGCTTATCTGCTTGCATTCGGTTGTGCATTTGCAATGGGTCTCATTGTCGTTTGCAATCGCTCTGCAGTTCTGGGCAGCTCAGGATGCTGTCATCATTCCACCAATTGCTTGTTGCAGCTGAGCTGCGGCCAGATAGCCCTGGATTTCCTGCATGCATGTTGTTACATAATACTGCATGTATTTCTTATGGGGGTCCTTTGCATTCACAGCCAGCTAGCAAATGGTAATCAAGCCAGCTCAGGATTGAGTGATTACGATTCAGCTGTTCGGAGATTTGCATACCTGCTTCCATTGGCTGATGCCAGCATAAAAGTCTGCCTCCCATTTCATACCGCGCCCGTCATAGTGGTCAGTACGCTGATCTGCTGGGCACCTTGTTACTCTGTATAGTTCTGTTATTGTAGTTCTATGCGACCTTATTACTTGTGCTTTAGTTAGTTCTTGATAAATATATATGCAGACTTGCTAATATATATGTATTCGTTAGTTAAGCCGTTTGTTATTTTTCGTATTATTGTGTATTGCCTAGTTCCATGCTTGATGGACGTTCGCTGTATCCGGGGTGGGTCAGTGAAGTCCGTTATCCAGATAGCTTGGATTCTGCCATCACCACGTTGGTGACTGGTAGTATTCCTGCTACTTTAGTTTCTGGGAACGTAACTATAGGCTGCAGTTGCTATTAGTTACGTTCTATCCTGTAGTCTTGCCTGGGTGGATGCTTGCTGGTGACTGTTGTTATCCTGCTTGCTCTGCTTCTGTGTACGTGACTGTGAGCTGCGGTTGCTACTAGTTACGCCCCAATCTATAGTCCTGTCTCGCACCTGTCGGAATGCTTGCTATCGCTAAGGCAGCACAGTGCGAACTAAGGCAGCGCAACATCGCACTGCGCTGCCATTGTGTTTTATTTGTAGCGATATCGGAAGCCCAGAGCTGCAGTTGCTCTGGGCAGCCTGTGTAATCTCTTCCATTATCCAGCTCTTAGCCTTCTTGCGCTGGGTGGTCAGAAAGTATGACCCCCCCAGCATTACACCTACTTTTAAAAACTACCTTTTTTCAGATATCCCATGGTTTTATTTTATATTCAACCATTTGCAAAGTAGATTGAATGTTTTATTGTCTCTGCACAATGGCAGGCGATTAAGTGTCCCAGAGGAAAACGTTTATGGTTTGTGATTTGCTTATCAGTGTGGTTTACTATATTCCCAACATGGTACTGACAAGACAGACATAAAATAGGAAAAACAGTCTGGTTATTAATGTTTTGCACTGTACATGCACCTGTTTATCTCATCATGTCACATGTCATCTTGGGTACACTTTCAGGCAATTTCATCTTCTTGACTGTTAAACAGTTCAAAACATATAATTATTTACCATATAGAAGTATGGTGTATTGAAATCAACAAGATCAGATTACTACTAGTAATAGGTAAATCATATCCATCCATCTCAAAACACTGTTGTTAGGATTCACCTCTGTAATTGTTTATGTTCATTATCTTATTGATTGTTAGACTCTATAAATAACATCAAGTGTAATAGGGAAAGATTAGTCTCTTTGTAATGGTTTGTATTCACTGTTGTTTAGACTTTTGAAATATCTACATTGTATAGTAGGAGAAGACTAAACAATCTGTTGCCTATCTGCACAAACTCATTGTCTCATATATGTACAGTACATGTTTACATTTTTCTCAGTGATTTCAGCCAGACAAACAGCCTTTCAAGTCTCAAGGCATAAGCATCAAAGATCAGTTAGAAGGACAGCTCTCCATACTGGTTTACCTTCCTCAATCCGGACTTTAATATACAGCTCGTGATTGGACTTCAGCTGTATACATTTTATGATGTCATGATACCGCCCACTTTTTGTATGGTATGAATTAAAGTTCCCACTGTCAGCAAGTCAGATATTATACCATAGACTACTTTTTGTCTTATAAAATCTCCACATGTGTGCAAAATAAATAGTTTTCTTTTAATTTAAAAACTGCTCAACGTCCTTGTTTTTATATCTGAAAATTGACCTCCCGCACATGCGCAGTAGACCCGGACTGACATCACTGAGCCTGTTACCGGGGCTCACTGCGGCTGAACAGCAGACCGCGGGAGGATGGTGTGGTACTTAGACGTGTTTATGGGGCCGGAGGAAGTCCCGGGTAAGTATCAGAGCTTTAGTATTCTTTGTCTCTGAGCCTGTTTAAAGCCCCTATTCTAGCACTTTTTTATTTTTTTGTTAAATACCTTCTGCTCTATACCATTGCTAAGGGCAATCCCCCACCCCTCAATACTCCCTCTATTCATACTTGTCTGCAGTAATTTCAGGGGTCACATGGCTCCACCCTCCGCGAAGACTGCCTCCTAGTCTCCTTTTAGCACTAGGGCTGTTGTGATTACACCCCCCTGGGCACACCTTCTTATATGGAGAAATATAAAAAAAAAGGAGTGGTGGTCTAGCTGCTCTCCTTCCCACAACCCCCAGTAATGCATTCTTGCGCCTGCAGTGCCCCTAATATAAGGCCATACCCCCAAAGTTAAGATATCCTCACCTTCCACCAGACAACAGACTAGGAAAGAGTGTTTGTTTACTGTGACAGCCATGTTCTCCCTCCTGTAGTGGACAAGGGGAGGGGGCAATTGATCCATGTGCCATGCCCTCTCTCAGATGTCTGTAGGAAGCTGGGCTGCTGTAATGACATGGCACCTCTCCTATATATATATATATATATATATATATATATATATATATATATATATATATATATATTGCAGTTTGTTCTGTAATATGTCCTAATATGGATAATTATGAATAATACTGCCAACTTATATACTTAATATGTATATATTGGAGTCTTAATACTCTGCATAGCAAGATAATAAGATTTTTGAGTATAAGTTAGAATTGTTACTGTATCAGCTGGGTTTAGAATATTTTCTGTGTACGTTAAAGAATTCCGAGTGAGATCTTCAGAGAGTGATTCTCGTTTATCCTCTGCTCCTCAAGGAAAGTAACTACTTCTCTTTCCTATACATCTCCTGGCATTAATGGCTGAATAGTTAACTAGTGTGGGGGTATTTTTGAATGATCAATATGCAGATGCAATCACACAGGATCATTCTCACTCCAACTGGCTTCCCCCCAGGCTATGTAGTCTTTACATTCCAAATCCTTTGCACTTTTGTGTTAGTTTGCCTTGGTGACTACAGGGGACACAAAGAAGGTACTGTGATGAAATTTTGTTATTACCATCAGTATGTTCGTTATTCTACTAGCATTGCTTTATGTCACTAAATGTTGATATTTTAGTTCTAAATCTTAAAATCCATGGCTTTATTCATTTTATGCTTTTTTATGTATACTTTTTTTCCATTTATCTTAGGTTAATCATCTCAGATTATCAAATAAGTAATAAAATCAGAGAACACTGAGAATTGTTTTCCTTCAAGTGGTGAAATAGTGATTATCTAAATTCTCCATAGAGGAAAGCATGTAGATTTGTTAACAGAGACTTTTTAATTATGTAAATATGCTTATGAAGATCTACTTGAAAAGTTTACATTTTCCTGAACCTGGGAACAAAGTGGTGGTTAAAACAATTACTTTTTCTTATGTCAGGGATGTGTTTTTATGTAAGGATTCAAGTGATGAAATATTTCCTGTGGCTGTATAGGAATGGCATGTACAGTATTAGCAAAGTACATAGAAAGTTTCACTTCTACCCCTTAGACTGCCAATATAATTTTAAAAAGCCCCACATGGTTGCTGGCGTTATAGCATGTAAGGGGCGTGTGACATTACCTGTGTGGGCCCCCCCCCCATGTGCTATATACCTGTAGTCATGCGGGGCCCAAATGCGGAAATAGGGCACGGACACTCAGCGCAGATGGCGGATGGGTAAAGTATAACTGCACAGGCACCAGGAGGACATAAAACATTAGAAGTACAGTGGCCAGGGGTTTGCGTTGCATTTATGGTTTGCTACCACTGCACACCCGATCTAGCATGTCGGCTCGAGATTTTCCAGTGTGTCTGATCAATACATGCAAAAAATTTCCCACCGAAATTACTTGAATTGTCAATCGGGCATGCACCGATTTTCATCAGATTTGATAATAATTATTAAATCTGATGGTCTATCAGCCACCAAGTCTACAGATGTTTGGCCACCTTTATCTGTTAGGCTTTGGAAATATCTACATTGTATAGTAGGAGAAGATTAAACAGTCTGTACCTGCACCAACTCATTGTCTCATATATGTACAGTACATATTTACATTTTCCTCAGTGATATCAGCCAGGTAAACAGCCTTTCAAGTCTAAAGAAAAACTTGTTAATGATGAATGAGAAGGACAACTATCCATGCTGATTTACCTTCATGCTTGGACTTTAGTTGTATACATTTTCTGATGTCGTGATACTGCCCATTTTAGTTTGGTAAACTAACCCCCCACTCCCAGCTCCCGCTGTCAGTGAGTCAGACATTATGCTATAGACTACTTTTGGTCTAAATATGCAGAATAAATTGTTTTCTTTTAGTCTGGAAACCCGTTCAAAGTTCTTGTTTTTATATATATTAAAATGTCTCCAACACTAGTGCCAGCTATAGGGAGGGAAAGAAGTATCTGATGATTTTGCTTGTTTGTCCCCTGAGCAAGAAATGACCCACTCAAAAACCCAGTGCCCCCAAATCAGAGCTTGATGTGAACTGTAATGAGTGAAATAAGTATTTGTTCCCATATAAAAAGATGATAATCACAGAGATCAGACGTATCATGTAGCTGGCCACCAGGTTTGCATACATCTCAGGAGGGATTTTAACCCACTTCTCTTTGCAGATCCTCTCCAAATCAGTAAGATTTTGAGTCTGATTTTTGGCAACTCAAACCTTCAACTCCCTCCATAGATTTTCTATTGAATTCAGGTCTGGAGACTAGTTAGACCACTCCATGACCTGCATGTGCTTCTTCTTGAGTCACTTCTTTGGCTGTGTGTTTTAGACCAATCAAATCCCACTAATGTAAACATTCATGGTATATAATTGGTCAATTTTCAAGCTGCATAAATTTGCATTCAAAATTTACATAATCCTGCATGTACTTGGAATTATTTGCATCTCATTGATCATTCTTAAAGAGACTCTGTAACAAAAATTGCATCCTGTTTTTTATAATCCTAAAAGTTCCAAAAGCTATTCTAATGTGTTCTGGCTTACTGCAGCACTTTGTACTATCACTGTCTCTGTAATAAATCAACTTATCTCTCTCTTGTCAGACTTGTCAGCCTGTGTCTGGAAGGCTGCCAAGTTCTTCAGTGGTTCTGCTATGAACTCCCCCTTCCAGGCCCCTCTATGCACACTGCCTGTGTGTTATTTAGATTAGAGCAGCTTCTCTCTTCTCTCTTATCTTTTACAAGCTGGATAAATCGTCCTCTGAGCTGGCTGGGCTTTCACATAGTGAGGAATTACAGACAAAGGCAAAGCTGTTTGCAGGAAGAAAAGAGCAGCCTGAAACTTCAGTGCATGAGAGATGCAGGGGAAAGAAACACACAAATGATCTCTTGAGATTCAAAAGGAAGGCTGTATACAGCCTGCTTGTGTATGGATGTATTTTCTATGTGTGGACATACTGTACATCAACCTACTTCCTGTTTTGGTGGCCATTTTGTTTGTTTATAAACAAACTTTTTAAAACTGTTTTTAACCACTTTTAATGCGGCGGGGAGCGGCGAAATTGTGACAGAGGGTAATAGGAGATGTCCCCTAACACACTGGTATGTTTACTTTTGTGTGATTTTAACAATACAGATTCTCTTTAATGTCCAAACTACAGTATATGTTGCCTCCATCTCTCCCCCCGCTGCCTCAGGAAACCTTAGTTCATATTGTTATGGCTCCAGATCTCTTCCTGTGACTTGGGCTGAAAGCCTCCAGGAGTACCCTACTTCTGCTGCAGCATATCTTATATCTTTTAGTACATGAGTATGATTTATAGTAACAAGAAAAAGTATGTGAACCCTTTGGAATTATATGGATTTCTGCACAAATGGGTCATAAAGTGTGATCTGATCTTCATCTAAGTCACAACAATAGACAATCACAGTCTGCTTAAACTAATACTACGCAAATAATTAAGGGTAGGAGTACTAGGCAGAATCGCATATGCGTTTTTCATAGCACATAGTGGAAACGCATATGTGATTCTGCCTACTGTGTTCCTACCCTCAATGTTTCCATGTTTTTATTGGACACACCATGTAAACATTCACAGTGCAGGTGGAAAAAAGTATGTGAACCCCTACTTTAATGACATCTCCAAGAGCTAATTGGAGTGAGGTGTCAGCCAACTGGAGTCCAATCAATGAGATGAGATTGGAGGTGTTGGTTACAGCTGTCCTGCCCTATAAAAAACACACACCAGTTTTGGGTTTGCTTTTCCCAAGAAGCATTGCCTGATGTGAACGATGCCTCACACAAAAGAGGTCTCAGAAAACGTACGATTAAGAATTGTTGACTTGCATAAAGCTGGAAAGGGTTATAAAGGTATCTTCACAAGCATTGCAGTTTATCAGTCCACGGTAAGACAAATTGTCTATAAATGGAGAAAGTTCAGCACTGCTGCTACTCTTTCTAGGAGTGGCCATTGTATAAGGATGACTGCAAAAAGACAGCACAGAATGCTCAATGAGGTAAAGAAGAATTGAAGAGTGTCACCTAAAGACTTACAAAAGTCTCTGGCATATGCTAACATCCATGTAGCGAATCTACAATATGTAAAACACTAAACAAGAATGGCGTTCATTGGAGGACACCACAGAGGAATCCACTGCACCTTTAAAGTTTGCAAAAGAGCACCTTGATGTTCCACAGCAGTACTGGCACAATATTCTGTGGGCAGATGAAACTAAAGTTGAGTTGTTTGGAAGAAACACACAACACTATGTGTGGAGAAAAAAAAGGAACATCACACCAACATTATTATTATTATAGATTTATATAGGGCCAGCATACCAACTGTGAAGTATGAGGATGGGGGCATCATGGTTTGGGGCTGCTTTGCTGCATCAGGGCCTGGATGGATTGCTATCATTGAAGGAAAAATGAATTCCAAAGTTTATCAAGACATTTTGCAGGAGAACTTAAGGCCAGCTGTCCACCAGCTGAAGCACAGCAGAAGATGGATGTTGCAACAAGACAATGACCCAAAGCATAGTAGTAAATCAACAACAGAATGGCTTAAACAGAAGAAAATATGCCTTCTGGTGTGGCCTAGTCAGAGTTCTGACCTCAACCTGATTGAGATACTGTGGCATGACCTCAAGAATGCGATTTACACCAGACATCCCAACAATGCTGCTGAACTAAAACAGTTCTGTAAAGAGAAATGGTCAAGAATTATTCCTGACCGTTGTGCACGTCTGATCTGCCACTACAGGAAACGTGTGGTTGAAGTTATTGCTGCCAAAGGAGGTTCAACCAGTTATTAAATCCAAGGGTTCACATACTTTTTCCACCTGCACTGTGAATGTTTACATGGTGTGTTCAATAAAAACATGAAAACATTGAATTATTTATGCGTATTAGTTTAAGCAGACTGTGATTGTCTATTGCACAGTGGGAGACATGGCAGCGCTTTCAAACAAAACTTATACCTGAATGATTTATCTGCCTTGATGTGTAGAGCTCCAATAACTGGACTATATTACACACCTAGCACTCACTACAGGCAAAGGGGGGTGTTAGCTTCATTGATATTGTGTGCACAGATTATTACCTAATAGACTTCTCTACTAGCTGGGTAATGGAAGAGGCTACACAGGTGGCCACAGGAGTAATGAACAAGGGAGCAAGACTGCCCAGAGCAACTGCAGCTCTAGGCTTCCGATACCACCTATAACGCTAGATGCTATGTGATACAATACACAACAGACGTAGTCGGTAACAGGCTAGGGTCATACACGTTAGATCAAATGGCAGTGGTACAGTGGACTAGACAGAATCAGAGTCAGTAACAGGCTAAGGTCATACACGTTAGATCAGATGGCTACGGTACAATGGACTAGGCGGAATCTGAGTCAGTAACAGGCTAAGGTCGTATCTAAGTAAGTCTGGCAGTCGCATTAAAATACATTAATTGAGTAATGAAAGTCACATTAATATACAATGGCTGCTTAGTGCAACACCGGGCTGAGTAACAAGACAAACAACAGACAGACAGATGGAATGCTTTGCCAATCTAGTCGCTTCCCCAGTGACGGCAAAAATTCACAATGACATAGACAAGACAATCAGGTAGGAGCGTAACTAATGGCAACCGCTGCGATAGTTACATCCTCAGGAACAGACTAGTAGGAATACTACCAGTCACTAACGTGGTGAGGGTAGAATCCAAGCTATCAGGATCAGAAGGACTTCACTGTATCCCTGCGGATACAGCAAACGTCCAAGCAAGAAACAATGTTAAACAATGCAATATACAATTCACATGAATGACCCAGCAACAACTCAGGGAGCTGTACGCTATGTCGGGCGGAGTCTGAAATGGGAGGCAGACTTTTATGTCGACATCAGCCAATGGATGCAGGCATGCAAATTCCCACACAGCTGAATGGTAATTACTCAATCCTGAGCCAGCTTGATTACAAGCTGCTAGCTAAAGGACTCTCATAACAAATACATGCAATATTATGCAACAACATGCATGTAGGAAATCCAGAGCTATCTCGCTGCAGTTCAACTGCAGCAAGCAATAGGAGGAGTCATGACAGCATCCTGAGCTGCTCTGAACTGCAGAGTGATTGCAAATGACAATGAGACTTATTGCGAATGTGCATCCAAATGCAAGCAGATAAGTCAGAACTGCCCGGTTGCAGTTACACTGCAACCGACAGAACATGCTACAGGAGAGATCCTGACATCAGTATTGTCAAAAATATCAGTGCTTTTCTATAGTTACCAAGCCCAGTTTATTTACTGATTATGCCTGATTGCTACCTAACTTGATACCAGCATTGTGTACTGGTCTCCTACTGATTTCTATCTGGTTCTATCTCAGCCTGTCAGGCTCTGTTCCAACTTGAGTGGATAATGGACATTTTTTGTCCATTCTCCACTCATTGCTAAACAGATTTATAAATAGGGGCCATTCACACTTGTCTAGCTAGATCCATTGCAGTGCAATCCGTGATAATCCCAGGCAGGTGGATGAGTTCCCCCCATATAGCCTATGGGGGGAGCGCATCTGCCTTGGGCTACATCCAGAGCACGGATTAGACATTACACTCTCCATTCCCGCTGGCCGCATTTGGTCCTGCCACAAGTGGGAACAAAACCTGAGAGATCCTTGCCATAACCTCCAGCCTGTTCCACGACAATTCTGTTTACCATTTGTATACCATGTACACATTTCCGCTACTGTTAATGTTTACCCAGACCGTTATAGATGGGTGATATGGAGGGTCCACTTCTCTTTCCTAATTTGTAACAGTTTGCTCAAGTCATGGACTCTGCTGGCATGTTGCTACCTGTTGCAGTACAGGACTGGCTTTGACAGGTAAAGCATGAAGAGTCCAGGCAAATTCAGATTATTGACTTTCATTAGAAGATTATGCGCAGACTATATGAAATCCATTTCAAGTTTATCTCTGCTTCCTGTCATGTATTCAGTAAAGCTAACCTAATTAAGGATGCTCACGAGCCTCCTGCCCAGAGGAGGCCTGCCCGATCTAGATTTTCTGCAGTTCCTATAAATCATTTTGATTGTTCAGGTAATCAAATGGTTTCAGTTGATTCTGATGTAGTGAAGCACTTTTTAGCAGATTCGATCAAAAGTATGAAAACTTTTTAAAATTGATCATTTTAGTTGAAGCATATATGGCATGGGTAGGCAAAAATTATTTGTTATATCAGTTTTTTTTTATCCTCCTGACATATCTATTATTGTGTGCCTTTATCAGATTGCACCAGGAAGGATGGATGCAAATACTCTTGAATACGATGGGTATCATGTATCACGATCAATATACTCTGAGCCAGACTTCCAGCAGGAGAACGGCAAGAAGGACAATATTCGAGAGAGTATTTCAGAAAGGCTGATGAAGAGCTGCAGGTAATAATATCGAACTCAGGGCCGGATTTAGAACTCAGGAGCCTGTAGGCACAGGTGCTCTGGCGCCCTAAACCCCGCCCCTTAACACAGGCCACACCTCCAAGTAAAAATATTCTAAACTCTAATCCCTGTGTCATCACTAACTTTCCTTAGGTTTTTACATGCTAATCACTGTGTCATGTCACTAATTATGAAATTAACCAGTGATTAGAGTGTAAGATCCTAAGGGCAGTTAGTGACATGACACAGGGATTAGAGTTTAGAATATTTTTTTAAGGATTAAGGTGTAAGATGCTGGAGGTCAGTGATATTAAGCAGGGATTAGACTGTAAAATCATGAGAGTGAGGAGAGGCAGGGATAGAGGTCAGAGCAGTGAAGGATGAGGATTAAAGAGCAGTGAAGATGGGGGATGAGAAGGAAAGAAAAGTGACGTTGGGGGGTGGGGAGGACAGAGCAGTGAAACAGGAGGATGGGGAGGACAGAGCAGTGAAACAGGAGGATGGGGAGGACAGAGTAGGCAAACAGGAGGATGGGGAGGACAGAGCAGGCAAACAGGAGGATGGGGAGGAGGAGAGAGCAGGCAAACAGGAGGATGGGGAGGAGGAGAGAGCAGGCAAACAGGAGGATGGGGAGGAGGAGAGAGCAGGCAAACAGGAGGATGGGGAGGAGGAGAGAGCAGGCAAACAGGAGGATGGGGAGGAGGAGAGAGCAGGCAAACAGGAGGATGGGGAGGAGGAGAGAGCAGGCAAACAGGAGGATGGGGAGGAGGAGAGAGCAGGCAAACAGGAGGATGGGGAGAAGGAGAGAGCAGGCAAACAGGAGGATAGGGAGGAGGAGAGAGCAGGCAAACAGGAGGATGGGGAGGAGGAGAGAGCAGGCAAACAGGATGGGGAGGAGGAGAGAGCAGGGAAACAGGAGGATGAGGAGGAGGAGAGAGCAGGCAAACAGAAGGATGAGGAGGAGGAGAGAGCAGGCAAACAGGAGGAGGAGGAGAGAGCAGGCAAACAGGAGGAGGAGGAGAGAGCAGGCAAACAGGAGGAGGAGGAGAGAGCAGGCAAACAGGAGGAGGAGAGAGCAGGCAAACAGGAGAATGAGGAGGAGGAGAGAGCAGGCAAACAGGAGGATGAGGAGGAGGAGTGAGCAGGCAAACAGGAGGATGAGGAGGAGGAGAGAGCAGGCAAACAGGAGGATGAGGAGGAGGAGAGAGCAGGCAAACAGGAGGATGAGGAGGAGGAGAGAGCAGGCAAACAGGAGGAGGAGGAGGAGGAGAGAGCAGGCAAACAGGGGGATGAGGAGGAGGAGAGAGCAGGCAAACAGGAGGATGAGGAGGAGGAGAGAGCAGGCAAACAGGAGGATGAGGAGGAGAGAGCAGGCAAACAGGAGGATGAGGAGAAGAGAGCAGGCAAACAGGAGGATGAGGAGAAGAGAGCAGGCAAACAGGAGGATGAGGAGGAGAGAGCAGGCAAACAGGAGGATGAGGAGGAGAGAGACCACTGTAGTAGGAAGATAAGGAACAGGGATCACCTTGATGTTGTAGCTACACTTCTGCTCGGTGACCTTCCATCAGGCACTGCAGCTGAGCTGGTCTGTCCTCCTCTTACTGCTCCAGGAACTCGGCGGCGGTGCTATCGGCAGACATGTGACACTGCAGCACCGAGGTGTGGAGCACGGAGACTGCCTGGCTACCATTACTGCAGCCATGCTGGTTGGCTGCTTTAGTACAGGAGTCAGGAGAGGGGGGCGGGGCGGACCTTTTTGCCTGCAGCCTACCTGTGCTGTGCCGCTTGAATCGTTCTCCTCTTTATCCCCGATTCCCTCTCCATCAGACTGTGGGCGCATCGGTGCAGGCAGGCTAAGCCTGTGCGACTTGCCAGTAAGTGATGCCCGCCTCACCTTGGCCGCCCACCCACGTGGCTCCTCAAACTCCCGGCCAGCCCAGCGGGCAGCAGACAGACAATCGCGCCGCCCCCCCACCGCCTATGCACGCAGCTGTTGTTCACACAAGCTGCAGCACTGCGTGCAGGCATAGTAACGGTGGCCAGTGGGTGGGGAGAGTGGCGTAATGACACTGTGTGTCTGTGTGTGTAACTAGCCGCCCGCGGCCCGCCCCTCACTTTAGTTGTGGCCGCGGCCGCTAGATTATAATGTAAATAAGGACACAAGTGGCTGCTATTGCGTTCTTTCAGTCTTAAATTTACAGGGGACATTACATAAACCCGCCCCTTGACCAATTAGGCGCCTGTAGGCACGTGCCATGTGTGCCTTATGGTAAATCCGGCCCTGATCAAACTACAATAATTTAGAAATAAAACTATAATTTATAGTACATGTCAGTCTCTAGGTCAAATAACTAGTGCAGGAAGCAAATGTTTTCCCCTCCTGAGGCATTGCTGGGGAACAGGTAGATCCAGGCACCCTGGGTGTGGCCATAATAGATTGTGGGTAGAACCAAACAATGGACATATAAAAGTACATGATCTCAGGTTCCAAGTTGTAGGCACTGTATTAAATCCATAATACCAATCAACCCATAGAGTATGCATCACTGCTCTTCCGCAGGCCACAACATCAAATATGCTTCTAAAGAAAAAGATTTAGAATTTAAAACGGAAATAAAAAATGGTAGGAACACACAATTTACTAAGTATAACAGGCAAATTAAACACTGGCATGGATATGGGTCTTGATGACTTTAGTTTGACATCTGTGATGTAGTGGTAGGGAGATAACATAATTATACTACAAAAATATGCAAATGTATACACGTAAGTGCTTCCAGTAATATTTCAAATAATAGTCACAAGCAATTCAGCAGACTTACACTTGACTCACCTGACGTATTGACACAGTGGCAGTGTGGCTACAGATGCAAGCACTGTCCACATCAAAAGTCTTATTTTCAATACATTCAGAACAGCCTGAGTTTAGTAGGAAAGACTTTTAACTGTGGGCACAAGCCTGAGGTTGAAATAACACAACTGTTAGGGCCGCTTCACACAGGCTGCTGCTCAACGTTTACTGCTGGCCGTGGCACGTCATTAAAGTGCTGCCCATTAGCTCCGTTTACCGTAGTTTGTGCAAACACCATACTCTGATCCCGATTTTTCACGCTGTTTCAGCCCATCCTGGAAGCAACCTGCTGCTTCCAGGGTCGCTTACTGCCGCATCTCCATGTCCTCCTGCGAGGTGAAAAACACTGGAAGCCGCTGAAAGCCACCAAAAGCTTTTCTGTACGCTTGCAAAAAAAAAAAAATTTCACTGACACGCAGAGCCCTTAACTTACTAAACCTCCAGCAATCCCCACTGTGTCAGTGTGACAGGTGAGGGCTGCAGTTCTTCATCATATGGCAACAGGTTTTTGTTTTTCATTTTTAAAGGGTATCTGGGGTGAGAGACATATGGTGGCTGACATATATAGTCTCTCCTAAACAATGCACATTGCTTGGCTGTCCTACTGAGTCAATACTTTTAGCCATAGACCCTAAAAAAATTAATTTCTGTCTTTTAAAAATGAAAAACCTCATCTGTTTCTTCATGATTCTCTATGGAAACTTGCTCTGAATCAGATGTTTTACATATAGACCAAATATGTTCATATTCATTATTTGATTAAGTTTAGGCAAGAAAATCTGCTTTGTACTGCCAGTATTCAAAATGTGTAAAAGGAATATCTGTGGTTTATGTAGTTTTATACCAGTAACAGTAACGTTTCTCTGACAGATTCTCACCTGTAACAGCACGTCAGAAGTTTAAGAAACTATTTCCAGTGTTGACCTGGCTGCCCAAGTACCGATGGAAAGAATGGCTTATACATGACCTGATCTCCGGACTTTGCACGGGACTTGTTGGCACATTACAAGGTTAGATACCTCTTTGGTTTGAAAAAGTGCAATACAGATGTTGTTTGGTGCTTATGATCAAACAAAAAGTATCATATTCGGGTTTGGTGTTAGGCTCCTGTAAATCGATTATAGTATCTGAATCAGTACCATACAAATTAATGTGCCAGGAGATTAATCTCAATTTAAAGTTCCTTTATTCTCCAGGAAGAAACCAATGGCCAAGCCAGATCATTTACTGTAATACTAGTAGATGATATACCCGATACGCACCTCTTTAACAATGCCAGCTAAGCATGCATGCACTGTTGTCTTCTCTCCTATCAAAATCCATCTTCTTGGTGTTCATTGTGCCAACAATAGTAATATTAAAAACAGAGGGAGATTGGATGTTTTGTGAATTGAAGAGGACCTGTACTGAAAGTAACATTATGAATAAGATGCTTTTTTTTTTTTTCTTATTATGGTACGGTATATTTTTTTTATTACGGGACTTTATAAATTATTTAGTCAGTGTTTGCACATTGTAAAATCTTTCCTCACCCTTTGCATTTTGAAATTTATCACAGATGGTGACATCTTTAGTGCTAGCAGGTGAATCTCTACTAAATGTTTGTATACTCTATTTTCTGAAAGCCAATAGAAGAAACTCCTGGTCTCCCAAAATACCCTGGGAGGAGAAGTCCACATAGCTAAACAGTCTAGGCTGTGACATCACTGGAAGGGCAGGGCTACATACTGCAATAAATAGAGAAAGTATTTCTCATGCAGAAACTAGGATAATTAATGTGGGTAACCTGAATAATTTACTATATGTACTATATATTATTTAACCATTTCACCACCGCCGGATCGTGTATTTACGCCCCCCTGCTGTCCCCGCGATGAATGAAAAGCCGGCATCATGCTGATGCCGGCATTTCATTCACGTAAACAGATACACTAACTACTTCCGAGTACTGTTTACGTACTCTGAAGTTAAAGGGACACTTAAGTCAAACAAAAAAAAAAGAGTTTTACTCGCCTAGGGCTTCCAATAGCCCCCTGCAGTTGTCTGGTACCCTCGCCGTCTCCCTCCGATCCTCCTGGCCCCGCCGGCAGCCACTTCCTGTTTCGGTGACAGAAGCTGACAGGCTGGGTACGCCGGCATTTAATTGACTACCCTATATGCATTGAGAGTAGCATAGGTGAAGGCAATAGTGTAATTTCTGCAGAAATGAGTCAAGATGAGATGTCAGATGAAATGGACTCACTATCAAAGCACTCCAAAATGTGCAGTCTTAAAACAGAAGGTATTTGCAATAATACAGCTTTAACCACAAATTTTTGTCCAGTTAGGCTGCGCGTGCTCCCGCGCGCTGGTAAATAAAGTACATAGGTTTTAATTATGGTAGCATGTATTAATTTCAAACTATAATGGCCAAAAGCTGAGCAATAATGATTTTTTTTCCATTTATTTCTTAATATTCCTGTTAAAATGGATTTAGAATAAATTAATTCTCAGCAAAATGTATCAGCCACAGAAAGCCTAATTGCTGGTAGAAAAAACAAGATATAGATCAATTCATTGTGATAAGTAGTGATAAAGTTATTGGCAAATGAATGGGAGGTGAAAGTTGCTCAGATGTAAAAAAAATCTCAACCCTGTAGGCTGAAGTGGTTAAATGAGCAAGACAAATCTCCCATGGAGCATCACTGCTCAATATACAAATGACCTGCGTATACCCCTTAAAACCAAACACACATCAAAGCTGGTGTTATGTGTGCCAATGTCTTATAGAACTTACAGAGCCATAATAATCCAACATGCGGACAGCTGTTTGGGAGCTTTTGTGCCCCATCAGTGTAAGGCAGGGATTAAGACGTTCGGACAGGTAAGGTTGGTTTGGACCGTGTAGTACATAGTATTCAGATAGCTCATGGTAACCAAGAACTACGAGGATCTTATCAAGACATGATTTTCATATTCAGCAGTGGTGCATCATGGAAAATCTTCATTGCTCATATATTCCTGAATAACTTCTGTTTTAACCTCCCTGGCGTTCTATTAAGATCGCCAGGGCGGCTGCGGGAGGTTTTTTTTTTTAAATAAAAAAAAACGATTTCATGCAGCCAACTGAAAGTTGGCTGCATGAAAGCCCACTAGAGGGCGCTCCGTATGCGGAAGGAAACAAGGAAGGCCGCAATGAGCTTTCCTCGACGAGCGGAGTGACGCCATGGATGTCAGCCGACGTCCTGACGTCAGCCGCCTCCGATCCAGCCCTTAGCGCTGGCCGGAACTGTTTGTTCCGGCTGTGCTGGGCGGCTGGGGGGACCCTCTTTCGCCGCTGCACGCGGCGGATCGCCGCGCTGCGGCGGCGATCAGGTAGCACACGCGGCTGGCAAAGTGCCGGCTGCGTGTGCTCCTTTTTATTTGATAGAAATCGGCCCAGCGGGGCCTGAGAAATCCTCCTGCACAGGTTACCCCGAGCTGAGCTCGGGATAACCGGCAAGGAGGTTAAGAAACAAAAATATATTAAGCTAATTGCACGCAATAGTGTGTTGTGTGAAAGGGAGGTGGTGTATATACAGTATATTTATTTGAAATAGTATATGCTGGGTTAATTTGCATTTGGACACTTAGGGAATATAGATCAAAATGTGAGACACACTGCAATGTAAGATGTGACATTTGTATAGGGGGCTGGTAAGATTAATAAATATGTTTGGGAGCATGGGATATTGGTTTGTGATGTTTTGGGAGGGTATAATATATTCAGAGGAATTTTATTTGTACAGTATATTATTGCTAACTAACCTTTATGAATGGGAACTATGTTCGTAGTGGTAGGAAAGCACTTACTATTGTATAACAGAAAACCCAAGCAGCGCGGAATCACCCAAAACTACTAGGAATGTATAGGGGGGCCAGAAAGGCCCTCTTAGTTAACCATTGCTTTTTAGTAGGAGGGATTTTAGGTCTCTTTTAGTCCCTTATACTTTCCTAGTAGTTTTGGGTCACCCCAAGCTGCTTGGGTATTCTGTTGTACTGGATCAAGCCCTATCCCATACAGCCATATCAATCCCTGCCATATACTGATGAGGACCAAAAGTCCGAAACAGGCTGTCTGCATGTTGGTATGATGTGGCTCTGTAAAAAATATAAGCTATATCGCGAATACCTTCTGCTTTAAGAAGGCAAATCACATTAAGCATTACTATTTTATGTGTTACTAGTGGAAGTAAGCCTGTTTAAAAACGGGATAGGTCTTCATTGCGCATGCACCCTCCGTGCACGCACCCGAGGCCACGTGCGCCCGCTCGAGCACGCCGCACGTGCCCCCATCGCGCACACCCTTCTGCCCGCCTGCCCCTTGGCCGTGCGGCTCACGTCACTCCCCCTCACTGTCTCTGCGTCCCTGCACATGCGCAGAGCGCAGATGGGATACTCACAGGGACACGGGACGCATAGACAGTAAGGTTTTATTATATAGGATTAAATTATATAGTGACTGGTGCTTTAATGCTTGCATCATCACAGAGATTAGGTCAAGGGGACGTGGAGACTTTTTTTATGGGGACTTTTACCTATGTGCAATTTAATTAGTTTTATTACCAACATTATCTTTGTGCAGTTTAGTTCAGTTTAAAAACTAGGTAAATTGGGGAGTGCACCTTATCTGACCCTGTGTAACTGACTAAAACTGTATTACATCTTTGATTGTAGGTTTGGCCTTTGCATTACTTACTGAGGTCCCTGTTGGATATGGCCTGTATTCATCATTCTTCCCCATCCTCACTTACTTCTTCCTGGGAACATCTAGGCACATTTCTGTTGGTAGGTATCTTCCTCTTCACTGATTACCAAGGTTTGCTGTGGACAGGGGCATTTGGGATTTGTTCACAACATTTGTTCATTTAATGACCTTGAAATTAACTTTGTGCAACAGTGCCACCTGAATCTATAGTTGCTTTTGAGATACATTTCCTTATGTCTACGACTGTAAAGAGATAAGAGATGGGCAATTTCTAATGCTGGGTACACATGATTAAATTGAGACTGGTAATCGGATGGGAAGTTGTATTGCGTGTACATGTCCAAACCGCTCCCGATTGATAATGGGATCGTTTCTCCCATGTTAACTTTGGAAAATCGTTTCCATTATCAGGAGCTGATCAGACATGTCTGAAATAATCGTCCGATTCCCATCAATTGGACAATAAATTGCATTGTGTGTACTAAGCATTACATGTTAATTGCCCTATTCATTTCTAGTTTACTTAAAGGGAAAGTCCAAGGAGGATAAAAATAAAAAATCCATTTACCTGGGGCCTCCTCCAGCCCCAGGGCAGCCGTCCTGTGCCCTCGTCGCAGCTCCGGTGCCTCCCGGTCCCCTCCAGTGGAGAAGCCTACCTCACCAGGTCAGCTTCCAGGTCGGCTTCTCATTCGCTCCAGGATGTGACTCACTGAGTCGCACTGTAGGCAATCGGGCTGTAATGTGCAGGCACAGAGCTAGAGCGCCTGTGCAGTACAGTCCAGATGATGTCTGCGCGACTACATGAGGTGCGCACTGGAACGCAAGCAGGTACCGGAGGGGACTCCAGGCCATTGGCGGGGAGAGGACAGCTGCCAGGGGCTGGAGGAAGCCCCAGGTAAGTGTTTTTTTTTTTCTTTATCCTTCTCGATTGTATCCTTAAAATCTAGCAACACAACTCAAGGTTTGGTTAGTGCGTGCTGGGAAAACAATAGGTACTTCTAGGATGGAGTGCTTGTTAAGAGCAGTGTAAGGTATGGCAGTTTGATTTCTAGATATACAGAGTTACCAAGCAGCTCTGGGTGACCCAAAGCACTAGGAATGCATAGGGGGCTTGAAGAGACCGAAAAGCCCTCCTACTAAAAAGCAATGCTTGGTGTAATTTGCCCTCTTAAAATAGTAGGAAACTTGCAATAATTCAGCTATAAGGGAACATTTGTGGTTACCCACAATGCACCACTACTGTATATGCAAATTATCTATTTTTCTAGATATACAAACTGAGTACAGTGCAGTTCCTGTACCCTTCTGCAGGAAGTGGTATTAAGTGCGTATGGAAACCCTGAGAGGAGCTGATAGTCATAAACAGTATATCTGACAGACATACTGCCCAATGTAGCTTTCCATCTGTCCATTTGTACACTGCATACAGTTTTATTCACAGGGAAATGAAGAAAGATGGTGTCATTCTCAGTTGTGCTTAGAACTTTTATCTTAAAATTTTAGCTATTTGTTATTCTGTATTAGAAGCCCTTTAGTGACAGAATTGAGTCAAATTGGTATGCAATCTAAAAAAACACACATCACATTATTTCAAACTGATCTCAAGAACAATGTACAGTATCTCATAAAAGTAAATACAATTCTCACATTTTTGTAAATATGTTTTTTTTTTTTTGGGGACTACACTGAACATTTGATACTTTGATATACTGTACAGTAGTCAGTGTACAGCTTGTATGACATTGTAAATTTGCTTTACCTTCAAAATAACTCACTACATATAGCCATGTCTAAACCACTGCCAACAAAAGTGAGTGCACCCCTAAGTGAATAATCTCAGAATTGAGCCCAAAGTGTCAATATTTTGTGTGCCCACCACTGTTTTCAAGCACTGTCTTAACTGTTTGGGGCATGAAGTCGACTAGAGCTTTACAGGATGCCACTGGAATACTTTTCCACTCCTCCACGAGACCTGGCCTTTCTCCACCTTCCCTTTGAGGATGCCTGACAGATGCTCAATAAGGTTTAGGTCTGGAGACATGCTTGGCAAGTCCAGCACTTTTGTTACCAGTGGTTAGATCAGGCTTTCTCAACCAGGGTTCCTTGAGGACTCTGCAGGGGTTCATTGGCATTTTACCCCATCATGAGGGAAGTATAATAGAGCACATTATAATATTGGGTATTGTAAAATGAAGCACTAAAATTAGGGTCAGAATAATAATGAGCACAGTATAATGAGTGTCAGTGTAATAGGAGGTAGTGAGATTAACAGCCTCACCTACTTTTAAAGACCATGCCTCCTACAAAATAACTGCAGAGGTTCCTCAAGATCACAAAATTGTTTGCAGGGGTTCCTTGAGATCCAAAAGTTATTTGCAAGATTCCTCAAGGGTAAATAGGTTGAGAGAGGCAGGGATAGATTCAGAATCAGAATCATTTATTTCGCCAAGTACATCGAGGGTTGTACCCGGAATTATTTTTGGCACATACAGGGTCGGTGATGGTACGGTAACAGCAGAATCATAGAAAAAAAAAACAAAAGGTCGTTTCAGAGATATACAAGCAGACATCATGTTACAAAAATGTACACGTTGCACATTGCACAAAACTTAAGCTAGATGGCTCCGTCTGAGTGCTATGTCGAGAGGAGCTGCCTGCACTCTGTGTGGCGCTCACTGCTCTGCAGCAATAACAGGCACCCCACCGCACGTTTTGGAAAATGTAGGTGTGAGAGAGAAGGAGAAAAAGAAAAGGAGCGATAGACAGTGAGAAGAAAGCAGTGAAAGGCAGGACCCCCTAAGATTGCAGCGCAAACCAGTCCATACAAATCAAATGTCCCACCTGGCAGGCCGCTTCGGGTCTGCAGCTGCTGCTCAGGCACTGTGCGGCAAGGTGCCAGTTCGGTGGGCCCCTGCCAGATCCTGGCAGACCCCGTGGGGGAGGTGGCAGCACTCGGTTGTTGGAGCAGGGCCCCGGTAGCCAGGATGGCCTCTGCAAAGATCCTCTGTGGAGGGCCCACAGAGCAGTGCCTGGGCCTATGTTGTGCTTGTGAAGGCTCTGGAGGCGGTGGAGGCGAGACTCCGATGGGGAGAGCAGCAGCCTACCATGCCTGTTTCTAGGGCAGACACAGATCCTGATCTCAGCAGTGGTGGTGAGGAGGTCCCCTTGTGCTGGTCCCAGACTTGTTGATAGTCTCCGGAGCGGCTACGTGGAAGCCAGGCAGGAGCAACGCAGTGGCAGACAGTACACTGGCTCGGCTGAGGGCCAGTGTGGTTGCTGCCGGGGACACCTTTCCACGTGGTGATGTGCGTCGGTGTCCAGGGAGCCGGAGCGGTGCAGATGTCTCCAGGCTGTGCGGTGGCTCAGGCAGCGGAGGAGACCCGGACAGTTGCGGTGGAGAGGCATCGGTGGGGAGCCACGGAGGGCAGTGCTGCGTAGTGGTGGCAGATGAGATGCTGCCGGTGAGCAGAAGCGGTCTGGTTCCGACATCCACGTCCTCAGCAGCTCGGGAACTTGCGATCCCAGCGGAGAGTGGAGAGCCAGGGCCGGCGTCACGTGGGCCATCAGCTGCGACGTCCCACGTGATGAGCCGGTCCTCACAACAAGCGCTGGGGAGTCGGATCCCGGAGAGCCAGGGAACCGGTCGCGGATCCGATGGTGTGGGGAGGCTGGCAGGAGCTCCTGCAGCGATCCATGGCTGGGGGCCCCCCGGAGAAGAGCCAAAAAGAGAAGTTACAGCCGGAGCCCTGTGGCCGTGGCTACCTGCTCAGGCGCCATCTAATAGGTTAGTTGAGTTATTTTGATGGGACTGTTATAAAAGCTGCACTGACTACTTTATATTGTATCAAAGTGTTATACCTTCAGTGTTGTCCCATGAAAAAATGTAATAAAATATTTACATACTAGTAGACCTAAGCCAGTTTAAAAACGGGCTCTAGGCCTCTGTTACATCGCCGCCACCGCCACATGTTAGTGCGTATGTGCGCACCCGCCCGCAAACACACACCCTCCTGGCTCCGTCCTCCTGTCCCAATGCTATCCATGCACATGCGCAGTAGCGCAAACACACGGACAGGATGATGCAGGGACAGTTAGGGTTTTATTATATAGAATATGTGAAAAGTGTACTCACTTTTGTGAGATACTGTAAATGTATCCTAAATGCTGTGGTAAGTGTATCTTAAATGATTCATAAACCAATCTTTTTATTCTTCAAAATTTATGATCTTCCCTGGCTGGTTTTATTTGCTTCAGAGTCACTCCTATGTACGCTCATTTTTGCTCTTAGGGCCCTTTTACACTTAATCAGTTGCAGATTTTCCAGCGCCAGTTGCGGGCGAATGGAGATGGAGAAGAAGACGTCGTGGGAGTGATCAGGCCGGAGGGGGCTGGAGTAAGCCCCAGGTAAGTATATTTTATTGCGGAGTCCTCATCTCAGGTACACTTTAAGGGAGGATTGATAATTTCTGTAATCAGGCCTCAATAGACTTGTAAATGGCTATCTTTAACTACTTGCCGACTGCTCCACTCCAATTGGCGTGAGCAGTGCGGCAGCCCCAGGACCGCTCCACGGTGATCGGCGTGAATGGCCGTCTATGGGGCTAGCAGGAGATCGCGCGCAGGCTGCGCGCGCATCTCCTGCTTAGAAGATGAAGCTCTGCTCTGCCTTGACTGTTACACGGTGAAACCGCCGTCTAATTGCTTTGTACAGCGCTGCGATCTGCAGCAGCGCTGTACTGGGAACAGCCGTGTGACAAGGCTGTCCCCACTGGAGATGCGGAAGTGATCCGCTGTCATAGGCTGAAGCCTATGACAGCCAATCACGCTGATTGGCTGGCGGGGGGAGGGCAGAGGGAGGGGGGGGCAGAGGGAGGGAGGGGAGGGCAGAGGGAGGGAGGGAGAGGGGTAAAGTAAAAAAAAAATTCAAAAAAATTAAACAAATATTTATAAATAAACAAACAAACACTGGGGGGGGGGGGGCGATCAGACCCCACCAAGAGAGAGCTCTGTTGGTGGGGAGAAAAGGGGGGAGGAATCACTTGTGTGCTGAGTTGTACGGGCCTGCAGCTTGGCTTTAAAGCTGCAGTGGCCGATTTTAAGAAAAAGTGCCTGGTCTTTAGGGGGGGGGGGGGGGGGGGTGTTAACACTGCGGTCCTCAAGTGGTTAAGAGATGAGCTCTCTATTATGCTGGATACACATGATGCAATTTTATCATCATTGATCATTTCCAGCATATCTGATTTGCTTCTGATTGAGAAAGGGATTGATTTTGTAAAGTAAAGATTTTGTAAAGTACTAATCTTAAATCAATCCTTTTATTGATCGGAAGCAGATCGGGCATGCAGGAAATTATCAACCATTCAGTCTATCTGACGTGAACATTGCATTGTGTGTATCAGCCTGAGCCTGTTGGCTGAATGAGCAGCAAGTCATAGAGCCTGATTCCAGACAGACATAGCTGAGTAAACAAGACGCCTGGAAGCTATGGGCGTGTACTGAGTTTATAACTAGTGGCTCATAGCTTTCCCTTATTTTATGGATGCAGCAGTAAATTCAGTATGAAATATTACATTTATTCTTTAGGGCCCGTTCAGATCAGAAATGCGGATGGCCATGTGTGCGGAACGCGTGCGGACCGCAACACGTACGAACGCATGGCCATCCGCGTTTGTGTGCGTTGCGTGGTTGATCCCATCACTGAAAAGTGAATGGGACAGCCACGCGTTTTTGCAAAATCTGCGTGCAGCATGCGTTTCCGGACCGCACCGGTCCGGAACGAATGCAGTGTGAACATCAGACATTGCACTCTATGCAATGTCTGATGTCGTGCGTTTTGGCCACCTGCACGCGTTTCCAAAACGCGGCTGGAAACGCGTGCAGTGTGAACGGGCCCTTAATGTGTATCTTTTCTTATTTCTGTTCTGTTGACATTCATGTTCCATGCATACAGATAATGTTTAAAATAATTTAAATAGCTGTGAATGAAATGTACTGTATGTTTCTTTTGTATTATCAGATAGATTGCTACTGTTTTCAGATACAATAGAGACCTGGTATAAAGTGAAGTTTAGTCATACACATTTCTTACCAACAGGACCATTTCCAGTGATATGCTTGATGGTGGGACAAGTTGTGTTGGCCATGGCTCCAGATGAAAAATTCATAATTACCAATTCCACAAACTTAAATGAAACTGTGATCGACTATGAAGCTCGGAATGCAGCAAGAGTTGTCATATCAAGTACATTGAGCGTTTTAATTGGAATCATCCAGGTAGTGCATTTCAACTTTATACTGTGTCACCATACTTTATGAAGAGGTCTATTTACGGTGCATGCTAGCATAGGGGCAGGCGACGTCTACTAATGCTTGTCAGAAAAGTGTGACTTAACCCATGGTATACATTCAGGCTGGATTCACAGTGGTCAGTTGCAAAACGCACGCCTTAAAATGTGTTAGGCTCCCTGCACACTGCAAATCCGTATTCCGATTCCGTTTCCGATTCCGATTCCGTTTCCGATTTTCCTTGAATACATTCAACAGAAAAACGGATCAAAAAACGCAGCATGCAGTTAAGATTAAAAATCTGATTCGGAATCGGATGTAAAAACAGATTAAAAAGCGGAATCGGAATCTGAAATGCATGCAGTGTGCAAGAGGCCTTATAATGAGTGTGAACTGCAATGGAGACTGGACATAGACTTTAATACAAAGCTTGCATGCAGCAAGTTAGAATAACATGATCCATTACAATGCAGTGCAGTGACCAGCTCCATAGAATTGTATGGGCAGTGAAATGACATGCAGAATTATTCTGCAACGCAACTAAACACTGTTAACTAGGCCTTAGTATTACCTTTATGCCGAGGCCATTGTTCTCCTCCTTACTACTCTTGTTTGTCTTGTGCTGTGCTTTGTCCCTCTTCCCTATTAACAGTATGTATCACTACCCTGTGTCTGTACAGCACTCTAATGGAGGGTTCACACTTATCATTGCAGAAAACTAAACTTGTGCATTTTTTCACATTAAAATTCGCATACATATGCATATGTTCTAATGTGGATTTTCAGAACAGCTAAAGAAAGTCAATGGGAAAAATCAAATGCAATGTGCGAATATATGCTGCAAGAAGTACGTTTTCTTCACGCATGCAAAAACTTAAACACGAATTTTAGCATAAGTGCAAGTTTCCATTGACTTTCATTAGATGTGCGGCAGCCTACTTGATCTATTGTTTGAGGAACTGAGTCCCGAGTGTGTACTCACCTTTAAGAAACGACAATTTTTATTAAACACTTTTTTTTGGGACAAAAATGGATTCATAAGCATAGATCCATTACAGGGTCTCTTAAAGCGGATCCAAGATGAAAAACTAACTATAACAAGTAACTTGTCTATATATCTTATGGACCGTTTAGATGGTTTAAACAGCAAATCTGTCTGCATACTGCTTTAATAGAATATGATTATTTCTTCCAATGATACAATGACAGCAGCCATGTTGTTTGTAAACATTACACATAGGCAGGCTTATCTGCATATTGAACACTCAGCATGTGAAAAAAACCTAATCCCCCCTCCTCCTCCCTCCTCCCCTCTGCCTCTGAAATCCCTGGCTAGTAATACCTCCCCCTCTTCCTGCCCAGACTGAGCTCCCATGAGCCCTTGCTACTGCCAAGGCTCTCTGAAAACTGTGGGTGGGGCTTGTTTATAGGGAATTAGAGTAGTAAAACAAAAACAAAAAAGTATTTGGCTTGAGGAATGCCCTATAAACAATAGGAAAGGAACACAATTATGCAATGAGTAAAAGTTCATCTCGGATCCACTTTAAGTGTGCCTGCAGGGAAAAAAGTGCCCTAAATGGGTACTTACCTCAGTAGAGGGAAGCATCTGGATAATCCAGAGGATGCCCTATTCCCCTCCACCTTGCTGTTCCAGCTTTGGGACCCCTTGAACTTCTTTGAAAAGGTCTTGTCCAAGAGGTGTGTGCAGTCGCACTCCTGTCTGTGAATGCGCATGGCTGCACTGCGCAGGACACTCCACGCTACAGTACAAGTGCGAGCCGCTTTGCGCAGTGCAGCCGCGCTCGTTTATATACAGGAGGGACGCTAAATTTTCAGAGGTTCCCAGCGAGAAGCAGTGGTCTGGAGGAGGACATCTGACGCCTCTGGAGGATCCAAAATTTTTCCTCTACTGAGGAAAATCTCAGATTTTTCTCTATTTTAAACTTACAGCGTCACTTTAAAGTGGACACAAGTTCCTGTCACTTTGCCTCACTAATATTCTCCATTAGGAAACCACCTTCCAAGTCCAATATGCAATCAGGCTAGCACTAGTGATGAGCAAAAAATGTTCATAATCCGCACATTTCCACAAACCCCAGAGGAGAAAGAATTTGAGCTTATCAATGCCACCAGGCTGGGTTCACACGTAAAAGGTGTCTAGTCCTGTCCTGTCAGCTTCTGACAGTTGGCATCAGTTTTTTTATTAGTTTTCTATGCCTTGGTTCACACATCAATCTGTACATTTCTGGTTTAGCTCTGTCCTGTCGAGTCAGTTTTGCATCAGTATCTGAGTTTTCTATGGCTAGGCTCACGCATAAAATGTGTACATTTCTGGTCCAGTCCAGTCCTGTCAGATTTGTATCAGCTTTCTATGGGTGTGAACCAGGCCTGACTGGCAGCTGGTTACTTGCCAAAGGCTAGAGGCTTTGACAGGATAAACTAAAATTCCCTAGTGGTTAGTGAAGACTTGCATGCTATTATTATTATTATTGATTTTTAAAGCGCCAACATATTCCGTGGTGCTGTACAAAGTAGGAAAATATTCCCCATGTAGGTCATATACTTAAAGTGGAACTCCAATAATTCATCTCACTATACAAAGGTACCCTAGCCTTGCCTACAAGCCGCTACTAGTAAATGCTGATTTACAATGAAAGTTTGGAATCACCTTATTAGAGCTATAATATTCACATGCAGTTGAATTACAAATTGATAATGTATTAATATTAATTTATCGTCTGTTAAAGTGAACCCGAGCACCTTTTTAGCACTCAGGACATTTCTATAGCACATGAAAAATGCATGCCAACAATCTGTTTCATTATTAAAATAAACTTGTATTTTACCTTGTATTTTACAATCAAAGGAGTTTTAATAGGCTGTTTCAGTAGCCTGACCGTCCGCAGAAATCTCAGGAAGCTAATTGTTTTATTGAGCTAATTACCCAGAAGAAAACAATCTCTTTTGAACAACAAAGGGGGTGGGTAATTAGGACTGTTTCTTTAAAAACATTGTCTGTTTCAAACAGTCCTAATTACCCACCCCCTTTGTTGTTGAAAAGAGATTGTTTTCTTCTGGGTAATTAGCTCAATAAAACAATTAGCTTCCTGAGATTTCTGCTGAGGGTCAGGCTGCTGAAACAGCCTATTAAAACTCCTTTGATTGTAAAATACAAGGTAAAATACAAGTTTATTTTAATAATGAAACAGATTGTTGGCATGCATTTTTCATGTGCTATAGAAATGTCCTGAGTGCTAAAAAGGTGCTCGGTTCACTTTAAATAGTATAGATTTTGAATGAACATCATAAAACTCCTTTCTTTGTTTCCTCCCTAGCTGCTGTTGGGAGCGTTGCAGTTTGGCTTTGTTGTCAGGTATCTGGGAGATCCATTGGTCCGTGGATTTACCACAGCTGCTGCAATCCATGTTCTGATTTCACAAATCAAACTGATACTCAATATACCTTCAACAAACTTCAGTGGAATCCTGTCAGTAGTCTATGTAAGTAGGTTTATATAACATTGATATTACATCTGAAGAAACTTGCTGATAACATTCACAGCTGTGCATGCAACAGTGCTCACAGCTGATGAGAAAAATACTGCATTCTCTACATGAACAAAAGCCAATTAAGTGTTATCGCATTTGTCACTCATCCAAAAAAAGAAAGGGATTTATCTTTATTTTAAAACAGTGCCTTGCAAATCATTGCTATAACACTGTTATCCAAATTGTGCTACTGGAACTACTGGCTTACCCTTTCATTCATAGTGACCTTTATTCCAAACTCATTGTAACAATGTTTAAAACACAATTATGTAGATACTGTAAATAAATGTGTGTGAAGAATGCCAATTTCATTGACTGTGTATTTGAATGTTACCCCCTACCTATTAAGGCATTTTGTCTAGCTGTGATTGAGTTCTGTCTGCAATTGTTCCTTTACAAACATGCATCTATGGGGTGGTCACCCCACCACTTTGTTGTATGAGTGAAGTAGAAACTCAATAGCTGCTCAGTACATTTATAAACAATACTGTATCTAGTTTTTACAACAGTGTTCTTTTAGAAGGTTATTTTAAGCATTGTATCTATGTTGACTTTGCAAGTTGATGACCTTTTTTCATCTCTGCTGTGTAGTAGGAAAATCATGGACTGTGCTGCGGATTCCATAGTCAGAATTCCTATTAGTCAGGTGTAGAACAAGTAGTAAACAGTAAAGTACAATTGATTTATATGTAGGGGAAGAGAACTGCCACTTCCTCCCTGCTCATAATTAATGTTCTGCTCAGTCAAATGTTACAGCAGAGCAGTGTGGGGACATCAAGTGGCACTGGACTGTGAGGATGGTACATATAAAACAGGATTAGAAGTATGTTAAGCAACACTTGGTTTAGGGGTAGTTTAAGTTACGTCTCATCTAGCACCTCCTCAAATCAAATTCAGAATGCTCTGCTTTCCTAACAAAATGAACATAGCATGGGAACCCTGAAGACAGCAATTCATTAACACTGTCCTTATGATTTGCAAGAAACCCAGCCATGGCTGGGTCATAAGAGAAGGACCAGTGGTGTTCAGCTTGTTGGTGAAATCAGTGGCCTCACTTTAGGAAGTTTATATCTGTCGGGTGGTCCAGTAAGACAACCACTAACCAGAAGTGTTTGTGTTTTTCTTTGTATTAGGAGTTTCAGTTTTGCTGGGTAAATATATGGATGAGTTAATGTTCCCTAAAGTTATGGTGTGTACTTTGGCGTTCTATCATATGCCTCTGATATGCTTACAATACATATGGCCTAGAATTTTTTCCTTATGATAAAATATTTGTAAAATATAAACTGTAAAATGATTTATATTTTTCTTATTTTAATTATGTATTACCCATTTGTTTGTTTGTTTTTTGTTTTGTTTTATACAGACAATTATAGACATCTTTGCTAAAATTAGCTACACCAACTTTGCTGACCTTATTGCTGCACTGATAACTTTAGTCTTATGTCTAGTGATTAAAGACTTAAATGAGAGATATAAACATGTTCTGCGTATTCCAATTCCGATTGAAGTGATTGTGGTAAGTAAAGTCTTTTTACTTTGTGTGAAGAATAATTTTCTTATAGAGACATCATAACTGGTATCCCAATGCGTTGAATAAATTGCATGGGCAGTAAATATGCTTTTAATCAATTTATTAGCACAGTTTTGATTTGTTTAAATATGTTTTAGGTTCTAATTAATCACAGTGTTAATAAACACACTTTAGGCTCTTTCTCACTTTGGGCATTTTTTAGGGTTCTCTGCATTGTGGATATGCTTTAAAACTGACAATCCCTGCAAGACAATGGGTTTGTTTTCATATAATGCATTTTTCCATGTGTGTGTGTGTGCGGGGGGGGGGGGGGGGGGGAGGGGGTTTTTTTCTGTACACCTGCCCACTTTTTGTATTAAGGCCACGTTGCCAGTGGTGCGTTACGGTGCAGTGTAAGGCTCCCTGCACACTGCAAATCCGTATTCCGATTCCGTTTCCGATTTTCCCTGAATACATTCAACAGAAAAACGGATCAAAAAACGCAGCATGCAGTTAAGATTAAAAATCTGAATCGGAATCGGATGTAAAAACAGATTAAAAAGCGGAATCGGAATCTGAAATGCATGCAGTGTGCAAGAGGCCTAACAGCCACTTTGTAATACGGCTTACTGAATACACCAGTGTACCATCTATGTAACTTTCATGTGGTATGTTGTGGTATAATGTGTTGCAGCAAGAGGTATAAGGGGGGTACAAGAGGGGCACAAGGGAAACACTAGAATTATAAGGGAGACACAAGAGGTAAAAGAGGGACATATGAAGTACAAGGGGGACATAACAAGGAACAAGGGGGACAAAAGAGATATAAGACAAAACACTGAACATTTATATTACACTTTTCTCCTGACGTAATCAAAGTGCCAGAGCTGAAGCCACTAGGACGTGCTCTATAGGCAGTAGCAGTGTTAGGGAGTCTTGCCCAAGGTCTCCTCACTGAATAGGTGCAGGCTTACTCAACAGGAAGCGATTCGAACACTGGTTTCATGTGTCAGAGGCAGAGCCCTTAACCAGTGCACTATCCAGCCACTGCTGGATAGTGTACAAAAAACAGATAGGTAGCATGCGCTCCCAAATAAACTAAATAGGCACTATTCCTCCAGGTAACAAAATTAGACAGTGTGCCCTACAAATAACATGATTAGGCAGCATATTCCCCATACAACAACACACAGCACAGTGTGCCTACTACAAATTCCCCTATTATATCCACTTCAAATGCCCTATTACCATTTTGTCTCCCACAAATGCTCCAATTATCATTATGTCCTTACTGGTGCCCCTATTATTTTATCTGTTTGGGATTCCTTCTTCCAGCACAGTGAACGACTGGGTGCTACACTAAACTGTGCTAATTGTTACAAGTAGTTAGATCCCTTTCCATACATGTGGTATTTTATTTTGTATTTTATTTTATAGGATGTATTTGGAATTGTATTACATAATTTGAAACCTACACTATGGCTCCACTTAAAATGTTACTTCCGGTGGTTACTTATTCTAATTCAATCAAGAACTGATATAGAAGAGATGTAAAAAAACATTTACTATTGCCCCCCTTCTGTATAACACAAGTCCAATTTTATAATTTGTGTATATTTCGAGAATTTAGGCTCAGTGTAGAACTTTAATAACAGTTGCCTAAAATGGTCATTCTTTTTGGTAGCCTTTCCATGTAAAACATGCTACTGCAGGAAATAACAAGAGTGACCAGGCATGGTTTTCCATTATGACCAGTTGTGGGATGTTGGGGGACACTTGAACACTTTTTGAAAAGGTGCTTGAAATGATCAGGAACAATCGTTTTAGGTGACCTAAATTGAAAGTGTACTAAGTACTAAGTAATCTGATTCTGATTCTGATAAGCACCATGCTCCCAAGATTAGAGTCATGTTTGGTTAATGATTACATTATGATATATGGTGAGCAAAAGATTAGAAATCACACATTAAAAAAGGGATTTAAAGAAATTGCATGTAAAATTGGGGGTTTAACAGCATGACTAGTGCACAGCTTGCATGCTTCATGGAGTCCCTTAATACTACAGGGCTTCTAGTGCAGAAGTCCAGTCGTCCTGTTCGCCACCGCCACTGCATAATTCCCTGCTTTTGCAGTAAAGGTGGGAGTGGTCATGTAGAATGGGGGAAAGCCTGTAGTTGTCCTCGTCTTTAGGCAGTAGCTGGGGCCCAGGAGAGGCCACATAAGTATACAAACTGTGCAGACAGACTGAAACAGATTGTGTATTTTATATTTTGTATCTATTCCAAAACTGCTTATACACTGTAAGTAGGTGTGAACAGAGACTGTGAAAGAGAGATGAAGTTATGAATATGCACAATAAATTTAGCAGAACATGACAAGTTCTTACAAGATACAAAAGTGCATTTTTGTAATATGTGCTTTATGTTGCGTGTTATTTATTTATTTATGTATTTATTTATTGTATTTATAAAGCGCCAACATATTACGCAGCGCTGATATGGTGTTACTCCATAGAGATAGTACATTTGAGGTTAATAATTCCAGCTTGCAACCAGTTTTAATGTAAATTGTATCCTGGAATTAGACCAAACCAACAGCAACAGGAAGTTCATTTGGCCCAGTTACAAGGTGCATGCAAATTGCATGAGCAAGCCAGAATTATTTGTCTCTCATCGACCATCTCCGTTATTTAAAGTGAACCCGAGGTGAAAATAAACTGATGAGATAAACAACTGTATTTATCCTCCTACTCCTAAAATGACTTTTTTTTTAGATATCCCACAGTTTTATTTTATATTTAAACATTTACAAAGTAGATTGAATGATTTGTTGTCTCCGCTCAATGGCAGTCTATTAAGAGTTCCAGAGTTAAAATACATGAACTATTGACTTTTTTCTATCTTTCCCCTACCCTCAGAAGTTGTATTCTGTCAGGAAAACTTGTATGTGCTGTGATTTGATTATCAGTGAGGTTTACTATATTCCCAACATGGTACCGACAAGACTGAAGTTTGCATGCCTGAAAATTAGCTTTTTGGGCAGAAAAATAATAAAAACAGTCTGGTTATTCATGTTTTGCAGTGTACATACACATGTTTATCTCATCATGTCACATGTCATCTTGGGTACACTTTCAGGCAGTTTAATCAAATGTTTCTATTTCCTTCTGAACTCATACATTGTATTCTGCCAGAAAAACTTTTATGGATGTAATTTGCTTATCAGTGATGTTTACTAAATTCCCGACAAGGTACCCACAAGACAGAAGCTGTCACTTCCTTGCCTAAAAATGGACTCTTTTCAGCAGCAAAATAAAACAAAAAAACAGCTTTGTTATTAATATGTTTTGCACTATACATACACATAGTTATCTCATCTCATGTCACATGTCATCTCGGGTACCACTTTTATATGCTTTTTTTATAGTTTGCTTAGCTTATTCTTTTTTCTTAACAATATTCCTCTATAGGCCATAGTTGCTACAGGGATTTCTTATGGGGTCAACTTGGAGGAGAAATATAATGCTGCTATCGTAAAAAAAGTTCCAAGTGGGTAAGTTCTGTCTTGGTATTTACTTAAGTGTCTACTTATTTGTGTAATGCCCCATTCACAGTAGAACATTGCGACGTAATGGACGCATTGTAGCATGGAAAGTTGCACTGCAATGTTAAACCTATACAACGTTTATAGTGCGTCCGGTGCAGGGCGATCGAACGGAATGTGGTATCCTGACACACTGCATGCAGGGCGTTACCATATAACACGGGCGTTAACGTGCCAGTGAAGCATAGTAACCACTTAACGACCGCCTAACGCCGATAGGCATCAGCGGGTTGTTAGTGGTATAGCATGGAAACGTTCGAGCGGCCTTTCCATGCTAGTTCACGGAGGGTGTCTCCGTGAACAGTGTGCGAGCCGCCGATCACGGCTCGCACACGTAATGTAAACACGCGGGGAAGAAATCCCCGCTGTTTACGTCATACGGCGCTGCTGCGCCGTAAGGCAGATCGTCGATCCCCGGCCTCTGATTGGCCGGGGATTGCCGGCATATGATAGGCTGAAGCCTATCCTACAAGCCTGAAGCCCATGATGGGAGAGGGAGGTAAGGAGAGGGAGGGAGCGCAGAAAACGCTGCGGAGGGGGGCTTTGAAGAGCCCCCCGCAAAGCGCAGCAAGCCGGCGGCGATCAGACCCCCCCAGCAGGACATCCCCCTAGTGGGGAAAAAAGGGGGGAAGCCTGATCGCCCTGGCTAAATCCTGATCGGTGCTGCGGGCTGGAGAGCCCACGCAGCACCGATCTCCGGAAAATCCCCTGGTCCCTGGTGGTTAATTGTCTGTATGCAGCACTGTATGCAACCCAGTGCACACATAACTTACAGTGTTTCGTTTCATTCCTATCCAATGCAATGCAAATCCCACTGAGAATATAGCTTTACAGTACAACTCCAGCCTGAACATTGCCTTGTATTGCATAAGGAATTCCCTGTTTCTGTTTATACCGTTACTGGGGACATTTCTCCATACACTCTGTCCCTGTGACAGCTGGCAATACAGTGCAATTAGCTGATTGCCAGAAAAGTACTATGCTTCAGAAATAATAGGAGTTTTCTGGGGATCTGCTGTTAGCTTTTTTTTTTAAGACGGGGATGATTGTCACTTTTATAATGGTATGCCTATTTCCGTGAGCACCAGTTTTCCCAGTAATAGTCACCATATTTATAAAGCAGAGATCATCGTGATCCCCATTTAATAGATGACCACTTTGAAACTTGGAATCAGTGGAGCAGAGTGGAAAACATTCTTTTAATAAACGCTGTTCATTACTTTTGCCAGGCCCAGATTTACGGTACTTCACATAGCCTGTAGGTCGCAGATGTCCTGGCACCCTAGACTTTGCCCTCCATTAACCTGCAAACACCCACCAAACTGCACTGCGAGGGTGCTGGCTGGCACAGCTGTCACTTCTCCCTTAGTTCCCTTGCCCATCATAGGTAGCTACAGGTGCACCTTAGTATTAGGTAGCCAGAGCTATCCTTGATATTAAGTAGCTAGAGGTGTCCTGAAGTATTAGGTAGCTAGAGGTGCCCCTGACTGAAGGGAGATCTGGTCAGTGGAATGCAGAGACCCGGGTGAGTAACCCCTCATCTACACTCCACTCGGGAATATAGCATAGGTAAGGCAGAAGGGAGGCACTTAGGGAGTGGAGTGAGCTGCCTTTCCATCATCAGGCACCCATAGGCACATGCCTACAGGTGCCTTATGGTAAATCTGGCCCAGATTTGCTGCGAATCACAACTTAAAATGTGGTGAATGTCAATACAAGCTGTTTTTTTTTTCTGGTGAATGCCTAATTCCCTCTTCCTTTTTGAGGCTTTATAAAAGTTACTGGATCTGTGGATCATCACTAGGTTAATTACAGTAGACGATCAATGCATTGATCACTTGTCTACAGGATGGCACATGTAAAACCGTCCCCGGCTGCCTATCACAAGCATGTGAGTACATAGTCAGATGTGCGCCTGCTACTCACTCTCTCCCTGCTGTGTGTGGGTGTGGTCTCCAGTTTTCTTGTAGTCTGTCACCTATATCTGCTGCTGAATGAGAACGATACCCATACGGTAGCAAATACCGGCAACACAAAATGCAAATATAGAGGGAGACCACACACTCACAGCAGGGAGGGAGCGAGTAGGAAGTGAACAGGGAATGGCTGGATGAAATCTGCCTATATACTAATTTACTTGTGGCAGGCAGGTTTTATATACACCACCCTGTATCATTGTCTCTTTGTAAATAGAGCAGTTTTAAATCAGTGATGTGATTTGTAACACTAGAGGACAAGGAAATGGTGACCTGTAATCTCATTGCTACTTCTTTATAAGTAGGCACCTTCAGCTGTACATGCAACAGGACATCTGTCTCAATGACAGCAGTAAAACACAAATATATCCCTTTTCTCTGACTTCCTATAGTGTCCCAGTACAACAAGTGGAGGGCAATCTCCTCAGTGAGGACATTGACAGCTGTAAAACCCTGGAACTCATATCTAGAATTCTTCTTTAGGGCCTGTTTCCTGCATCTTGCAGGCGTGAAAGGGTTTATAACTTAGCAGCTCACCTAGTTTTGAAGTTTTACAACATCAAATCTTTAGGAGCATTTATTCTGTTTAGATCAGAGGCGGACATATGCCTGTGCAGGCAGTGCAGCTGCACAGGGGCCCCAAGTCTTCTAGGGCCCATGAAATTGCACCAGTTAGGGCCTGATTATCCTCTAGGCTTTTCCAGATGTATTTTTCTCTGAAACTCAAGAGAAACAGTGATAATAACTTGTGCCCCAGTCATATACAAGTTTAAAATGTGTGCTACATTAATACAGTGCCTACAAGATGGGACTTAGTCTCATGTACTTTTATCCTATTGGCATTGTTTGGATCCAACCGTGATCTGTTATGACCACGCCCACTCACATGGGGCCTACTTCACTCATTCTGCACAGGGGCCGCATCGTTGGCTTCATCCGCCACTGGTTTAGAGTGTTGTGACTTTTTACCTTATTTTATTGTTAATGATCTCTTTAATTAACAGTTTTATCACAGTCACAACTAACAGTATGTTTTTTTAAAAAAATATATAAAACTGGAAACTTTCTGTGTTTTAACTATAGTTTCATACCACCTGTGACACCAGACGTAAGCCAGTTCTCTCAGATGATTGTGCCAGCCATTTCCATTGGAATACTGGCTTACGCAGTAGCTGTCTCTTTGGGAAAAGTCTATGCCTCAAAGTACAACTATGAAATTGACGGAAACCAGGTACCGTAGTAGACAAAATTGGTTATTCAGAGACCAGTTAGGTGAAAAGTGATTTTTTTTTTTTATGCATGAAACTCGAGTCAAAATACAGTTACCCTGAGGCAATTAACTTTTCCCCTGTGTGTTCTCTCAGGAATTTTTTTATATCTTATAGTCATGAGAAGAAAAAAGCATTCACCCTTTCAGTTCTATGGTGTTACGTATCAGAACATAATATAATGATTACTGGCCCTTAGCAGCTTCTAAAAGTATTTATATTTCAAAAGTTTTATGAAAAAGCATAAAACAACTGCATCTGCAGTCATAGGGCTTGATTCACAAAGCGGTGCAAACTGTTTAGCACGGGAGTGCTAAACAGTTAGCACGTGAAGTGCCGTTCGCGGACTTTTGCGCGCACGAATCACGGCAAATTGCGCACGCAAAAGTCCGCAATCACGCGAATCGCGGCACTTTGCGCGCGCAAAAGTCCGCGAACGGCACTTCACGTGCTAACTGTTTAGCACTCCCGTGCTAAACAGTTTGCACTACTTTGTGAATCAAGCCCCTAAAGTATAAAGCATATGAACATGATATATAAATATTATTTATAAAATTATTATAATATATGATATTGGACCCAGTAACTGCCATTCAGTAAGTGCTTTTAAAAAATAATTCAAATAAAGACATTTTTTTACAATTTTGCGCGATGTCCTTTAAGTTAACTTGTGGCAATTTGTTTTGAGGTTTTTGGGGTTTTTTTGCTTGGTGGTGGCTGAAAATGTATTTTGGTGATAAGGTATAAAAACATCTCCTGCGTGAAACCTCAGGAGAAAAGGTAACTGAAAAAGGGCCACTATGAACCTTTCTTAGGAGTGCACTTTATATTAATTTGTTTACATTACAGGAATTCATTGCATTTGGCATCAGCAATATATTCAGCGGATGGTTCTCTTGCTTTTGTGCCTCAACTGCCTTATCCCGCTCTGCTGTACAGGAAAGCACTGGTGGTAAAACACAGGTAAGGAAGCAGTCTAGGTTTTTGCATGCAAACAAAAATGAATAACCCTTTTTTTCCTAACAGCCATAGACTAAATGTTATACCCTGTTTCTCTGAACATGAAATTAATGGCTGCAAATTAACTAGAGGCACACTTCTAACAAAAGCTCTCCACAATTTTTCATCCCTGTATATTTGTTTTTTAGCCTTAAAATTCCATCCCAACCATCACCTCCACTCTGCACAGGACAGTCTGCTTTTGTCACTTGAAATCGCATCCTCTCATTTACGTATACAGGATTTTTCATGAGCCTCTCCCCTACTCTGGAATTCTTTTCCAAAACACACCTGTCACTCTCCAAACCTTTCAACCTTCAAGTGCACGTACTTATGTGGATTTGTTGGGCTCAGGGTGAACCAAATGACCACCCACCCTGCTGCTGCTGAAATTCCCACGGGCATGAAAAACTATTCGTAACAATTTGGAGGGAGAAGTCAATCAGAGTCCGGGTGCACAGGCCATGGACTATAGCACTAGTGTTATAGTAGTGCCCAACTCGTCTACACCAGTGGTGCGATGCACCGAAAGCTCTTGCTTTGTTCAAAAGAACACTAAAAACACCTTTTCAGATAAATGTACAATCTAACCTAGGAAATTCCACTTTCAGCCTCAAGGCATGGATAAGTCATGCTATTTTCTGAATACAGTCCAGAAACACAACTTTGGATGGAAACCTATGTATTTCCTCACCTCTTGTTTTTTTCCCCTATTCTTTAAGATTGTGAGCTCACAAGGCCAGGGATTTCTCCCTTTTGTGTCTTGTAAAATGCTGTATGTTTTGTTAAACATTATACTTTTGTCACTATAATTTATTATACTGTGTACCACTTCCATATTATGTACCAGTGTCTGCTTTGTATGCCGTAAAGCACCACAGAAGATAATGGCGCCATACAAACCATCATCAATAATAATTCCTGTACACATGCTCATGAGCAGTATATTTAAACTTAGCCCTATGAGCAAGTTGGGTGGCCATAAGGAAAAGGCTAGCATGTGGCCCATCCCTCCTGAGCTTTACCAACATGACTATCAGAGTTATAGAGAGGAAAATAAGAAAGTAGCCCCAAATCCCACTCTCCATCTCTAGCACTCTTGTCCCAAAGTTGGGAGACAAGGAATTTTTCCCCAAATCCATGCCCCTTAAGAACGAGGTTGGGGTAACCGAAGAAAAGGGGCTGATGGTGCTTATCTGTTGAGGGACTAATCTTCTCACCTTGTTATATAGCCACCCACTTAGGAGAATAAACAAAAGGGCTCTCTTTTATATCATTTACTTATTCACAGCAGGTAGTTTTAAATCGGGATAATACCATTTATTCACTAAGTTAAAACAAAAAAAAAGTAAACATTCAGTTAATAAGCGTTCTTACTTATTCACAAAAAGTTAAACTGAAAAAAAAGTTTTACAAAAATAAAAAGGTGTACATGTGGATGTTGGGGATAGGTTTCCAAATCTCTTTCTTCTTCTGTGTTTTTTATCTTTAAAGGTCCATTGCCCCAACTCCCAATACTCACTCCATTGCCCCAGCTCCCAACACTTGTGCACTCATAGCACTTTCACAGCTGAACAACTGAAAGCCTGTAAGTAAAAGAACATTAAAAAAAAAAAAAAAAAAAGCCTGTAGCTGGCATTATTTAATTTTCCACTGAGGGTTTCCATTGGTTGGGAACAATTCCTGGGGGTGGGGTGTAACACAATTGTTTTCCTCATGAAAATAATGAAAGGTTGCAAACATTTACATGTTATTATTTTGCTTCTTTGAGGTTGCAGTTATGTTTTATTTACATTTCTTGCAATTCACATTTCTGGCAATTAGTGCATCCATTGCCTGGAAAACATCATGCCATATAAGTGGCAGGCAAACAGATAATAAATCTGGCATTTGACATCATGAGCTCACATACGTCTAGCATCCTATTTGACTTTTTCTTGAATGAATACTATGAGCTAGCTATTATCCACATTATTATCCACATTGTAATGCATCACTACTACTATATCTCTCTGAAAGCTGCAATATTTAATTTGTTAGTACTACAGGAAAAATAAAAAATGTGTGTGTTGCTATTGTATGAGTCTTATAGTAATTTCAGTGCAGTGGTTCACCATTTCCATGAAAGCAGGAGAGTAGCTAAGTCAGAAGTAGTCTTGTCTTTCAGCTCTGGGTTCCTGGGTCAGATTCCCTTCAAGAACTCTACTTGCATACACCTTAAGGGCCCATTCACACTAGAGCATTTTGCCGGCGATTTCGGCAAAATGCTCAAGCGCTAGCACTTTTTAAAGTGCTAGTGCAATAATACCATATGGGCCCGTTCTCACTTGGGCAATTTGAGTTAATCGCCGGCGATTAACGCAAATCGCCAAATGCAAACGTGTAGCCTGCACCATTTACTGGCGATTTCCCGGCAATCGCGTTTCAGTGCTATAGAAGAGCTAAATGCGATCGATAAAAATCAGCAAGTGTGAATGTTGATTTTTTTTCACGCTCAACGCAAAAAATCGCCTGAGCAAAACGCTAGCAAAAGCACTAGAGTTTTGCATTTAGCAAGTGTGAATGTGCCCTAAGCGTACCTCCAGGGTAAAATGCAATGCAATTAATCTTTCCCATATAGTACTAATGTCGATTGGCGAGTGATTGGGAATATAAATCACCCATTTGCCGGGAAATGACTATAATTGGTAAAACCCGACTTCCCCATCACCACATTGGAGGTTTTTGCCTAAAGACCCCGCATTGAAGTTTAGAGCTGTGTGCAGCCCCCCTATCCCAATTTGTTGCTGCGATCCGCTCCCAGCTTGACAACCGCACCTGATAGGCAACATAGTGGGGATGGACACAAAGCTCAAAATTTTACTGGAGAGGGTTTGGGGCAGGGGGTGGGGTTTACCAATTACTGTCATTTCACGGCGAAGGGGTAATTTATATTCTTGTTCATTCACTGAACCTACATTAGGGTGCTATATGGGGAAGACTAAATGCTTTTATTGTACTGTAAAACTATACAGGAGGTACTCTTTAAACATTCTTCCTGTAATTGTGTGGGTTTCCATTTGCTTTCTGTTATCTACTTACGTCCCAAAAGCATACTGGTAAGTTGTCTTGTTTCAGAAGAATGTCACTGGAGTGTGGAAGGAACATTCAGCTGTGAGTGTTTGAGGAACACCCAGTAATGAGAATTGTGCAGTGTACTCTGCAAAGTTCTGCATAATATATCAGCATTATATCATTATTATACATAAATACTGTTTGTATACACAGACATTATTTTTTTGTTATTTTAAAGACCCAAGCGCATGAAAACTGCATTAGTGTCTAGAAGTAGTAACCACTTATTGAGCTCAGTAACAGTTTCTCAGCAGTGCATTACTGACACTGTCATTTGGTAAATGTTTGAAGATGTGAAGTAGAAGTGATGTAATTTCGCATAGTTACCATGGTTTGTCCTTTTCTGGTCCACTTTTGTTTTACTGTTTTCTATAAATCTGTGCAAAAACTAGGAGAAGGTAATGGAAGGCGTACATTCCAAGCAATACACAATTATATATTAATAAAATATGATTTTAAATATGACTTTAAAGAGACACTGAAACGGAAAATAAAGTCATGATATGATTTGTATGTGTAGTACAGCTAAGAAATAAAACATTAGGAGCAGAGACATAAGTCTAATATTGTTTCCAGTACAGGAAGAGTTAAGAAACTCCAGTTGTTATCTATACAAAAGAGACATTGAGCTCCATGACTTTCAAAGTTGCAGAGAGCTCTGTCTTCTAAAGCTTGTTATCTCAACTGTCAGTCACTGTATTTTCTTTTACTCCCCAGATGACAGTTCAAAAGTTGCTCTGTAAAATCATTTAGAATACTGCGTAGTGTGTAAACTGCAAATATTAGAGAATGATGCAATGTTATAAAAAACACTATATAACTGAAAATAAAAATATGAGAATATTTTCTGTGCTACTAAATTTCTAGTAATTATCCGCACTACACAACCAATTCATTATATCATAATTTATTTATTTTTTTTTTGCTTTAGTGTCTCTCGAATAGAAACATTTTAGAAAATACATATAATGAACATTAAAAATAGGGAGACAATCAACGCTGGCCACGCCCACACCTGCACCACCATGCACATCCACATACCCCCTCAAAAACTCTGCACATGAAATTGCATAATGTTGCATCATAGTTGAAATTTCAATGAATTTGAAACTGACTGATGATGTACAATAATGGAGAGTTACGCGAGTGTGGAAAGCGTATACAAGGTTGAAAGGAGCAAAGCCCAGGAGTGGCAGTCCATCAGCAATTAGTTCTAATTGACTCCAAGCAGGAAGAGTTGTATGAATCTGTCCAGAGGAATCTGTTTACAGAGTTCAGGTTTTGACAAACCTTATTGAATGCATATGCATGTTTTACCTTTCTGTTCATCTCCATTGAATGTCGTGTGTTCATGTTTTATTCAGATTGCTGGTTTAATCACTGCAGCAGTAGTCATGGTAGCCTTGTTGTCAATAGGCACATATCTGGAGCCACTGCAAAAGGTAAATCACTCCCAGTGTAAAAGTTTATGCATAACTGGTATTGACAAAGACATTTTCACTTTACCTATTTTCACTTCAAATAACCAACCAAAAATAATGCTTGAAAAATAATCTTTGTTTAAGTATATTGAGCCAGATTGGGCACTTGGGAAGAAAACATGAAGTGATTGTTTTTCTTTATAGCTTCGGGGTGAATAACACATGAAAATGTGGTTGTTCCTGCTTTTCTCAATACAACCCCTTAAAGGGAAGCAAGCTGAAGTTTGGGTTCAGAAAGAGATCCTAACCTAAAGAGACGGTAGCCTCAGAATCCTGATGAGCTCAACCCCCTTGTCAGGGGTTCCGCGCTCCTCTTCTGTGACGAGTGTGAGCACGGCCATAAATGTGCGTTAGCACGGAACCACTCATGCTGATGCCAGAGAAGGTGCACAGCCCCAATAAGATTGCAGGCTATTCATTGACGGCAGTCACCCAGGGGTTAAGCAAGCAAGGGGAGACTGCAGAATGCCAAGGGAAGCCTAAATAGGACTCCTCCCTTTAGGTAATGATCTCTTTGTCCCGAGTTTTGGCTCCGATACACTTTAAGGCTGAATGCACAGTGGTCAGTTGCAAAACGCACAGGTTATAAAGGCCTTGATTCATCAAGACTTATCGAATCAATTACCGACAGCTCAATAACATACCGCACTCGATAAGTTGATTTTAGGATTCATCAAAGTTATCTACAGCTGTTAGCGAGCATTCGGTAATCATTCAGTAATGATGCGGTAAAACGGAAGAAAGTGCAATTCATGAAAATGAAAGTGGGCGTGGTTTAGCGTTAAATTTAGGATTAGTTATCTCCTTCACTGCTCCGTCGTTATTCCTGTCAGATCATTGCCAACAGAGAAGATGGAGCCATTTGAAGTGGTTAGGTATCAGCTGACAGTGATGCAAAGGCGCAGAAGGGCAAGAATAAGGTCTAGAACTACATAAATTTGCAAGAGAATGGATTTATTTGCTATTCCGGGACATCTGCATCTCGTAAGAGAACAGAGGCAGTGGCAGGGTTAACTAAATTGCTAGCTGCACTACATTTTTTTTCAGAAAAGGCTCCTATCAAGCCATAGCTGGCAAAATTGTGGGATTGTCCCAAACCACTTCCAGAATCCTGATCCAGGTGTTAAAGTGAACCGAGCATCATTTTTAACACCCAGTGCAGCTCTATAGCAAATTGAAAATGCATTCTAAGAATGTGGTTTATAATTAAAAAAACCTTTCATTTTACCTCATCTTTTTACATTTAAGGGTTAAGGTTTAAAATACACACTTCTTGCATAGGTGAAAGGACCTGTGGACAGAGAGCAACAGATGATGGAAGGCAGATAAGAAATCACCTCATTAGACTTAATTGACCACAAACAAACCCTGAGCCTTCCCCATTGTACTTCAAACAGAAACCATAAGACACACTTGAAGAATTTCACACCTAGCCTGGATAAGACCCTGGATAAGACCTGTAAAAGCAGCCGGAGTTTTGAACTCCTGAAACATGGCAGCCCTTTCAGCTATTTGAAACCAGGACCTGCTTAAATCACTTTAAGCCCTATTCAGAATGTTGCTATGTGGTGTTCAAAGGACTGCCTTTTTTTTAACAGGTAAACTTTATTTGTTTTGTACAAGACAAGAAAAGAATATATACAGTTTGCACAATAACATTGTTCATCCAGTATTCCCTGAGGTTATACATTTGGGATATCATTAGTGCATACATTATAATTAACAATGATATCATATTTGGCTTATGGTAGAAGTTAGTCTAGAAACTCATAGTACTGTTGATTTCTTGGTGATTCTTCATATCAACATTGTGCATACGAAAGGCAAGTAAGAAAGAAAGAAACGTAGTGACCAGAAGATCAGAAAAGGTAAAGAGATAAGAAAAGAGAGTTGTCAGTCCCGTCCCCCCCCCCCCCCCCTCCAGGCCCCCGACCCCCCCTAGTGTTGCAATATCCTAAGTCTCACTCCAGGATAGGAATAAAATTAGGATCAGTGGGATCCAATATTCTAGATTCCCAGACGCCCCATACTTTAGCGAATTTCTTAGGACTACGTCTATTCAAATATGTGATCCTATATAATGGGAGCTGAGTATTAACCTCCTTGGCGGTAATCCCGAGCTGAGCTCGGGGTATGCCGCCGGAGGTCGCCGCTCAGGCCCTGCTGGGCCGATTTCGGTTCTGAAAAAAGCAGCACACGCAGCTGGCACTTTGCCAGCCGCGTGTGCTGCCCGATCGCCGCCGCTCCGCGGCGATCCGCCGCGTGCAGTGGCGAAAGAGGGTCCCCCCAGCCGCCCGAGCCCAGCGCAGCCGGAACAAACAGTTCCGGCCGGCGCGAGGGGCTGGATCGGGCGGCTCTGACGTCAGGACGTCGACTGACGTCCATGACGTCACTCCGCTCGTCGGCATGGCGACGAGGAAAGCGAAACAAGATAGGCCGCTCATTGCGGCCTATCTTGTTACTTTCGATTGCCGGAGGCGATCGAAAGTACGGATCAGGAGCGCCCTCTAGTGGGCTTTCATGCAGCCAACTTTCAGTTGGCTGCATGAAATATTTTTTTTTTTTATTAAAAAAAAAACACATTGCAGCCTCCCTGGCAAAATAAATAAACCGCCAGGGAGGTTAATTGCTTTGGTCCATAGGCCAATAGTAGGTATAGAGGGCTGCTTCCATAGCTTCAATATTTCTTTTTTTGCCTGAAAACATAGTATCCTGACCAATGTCTGCCTATTCCTTGAAAGGGTTATGCCTTTAAAGTTACCCAGCAGCATCACAGATATTGTAAGAGGCAAAGATATTTGCAGTAGTCTATTAATCAGTGCAAGGACATCCTTCCAAAATGAAGTGATCTTGGGGCATGTCCAAAATATATGCATAAAATCTCCTAATTCAGTCAAGCATCTCCAGCATCTATCAGAATTGATTGTAATCATTCTATGTAGTCTTTCCGGGGTGAAGTAAACTCTATGCAGGAATTTGGTTTGGATCAATTGGTCCCTGGCCGATATTATTGCAGTAGGGAGATCCATTAGTATCGTATCCCAATCTTTACTGTTCATTTCAGGAACATCAATTAACCACTTCCTGTGACACCTATCAAGTCTACAGTTATTTGAGCTTATTAGTTCTGTGTAAATAGCTGATAAGGGTTTAGGAAGATCTTTGGTCATCAGGAGAGGCTCTATTCTATCTGGTTTTAGGTCGGGGGGCTGCGATCCAAACTGGGATCTGTGGGCATGTCTTAACTGCAGATACCTGAATAGGTACTTATTTGGAAAAGTGTATTGGTCTTTCAAGTCAGCAAACGTAAGTAGGGATCTATCACTCTGAATAGCTCTGGCCGCCCTCCACGCCCTCCAAGTGGTCGCCATAGCCACCGTAGCATCAGTATGTGATTTCGGACCTCTGTATGGGAGATTTGTTAGCTGTTCGTACGATCCCGGCACAGCTGCTTGCACATTTATAGCTGGGTTGGAGCTATCCTGCGAGAACCACCATCTCACACTAACTAAGAGGGATGCCCAATAATATTTCTGAAGATGCGGCATGGCCAGTCTGCCTCTGTGTTTGGGGAGCTGTAGTATATCTAGAGCAATGCGCGGCTGTTTCCCTGCCCAAATGAAACCCAGCATAACTGTATCTAGTTTCTTAAAAACCGATAATGGGAGCCAGATTGGGCATTGACGGAATAAATATATAAATTTAGGAAGAAAAATCATTTTCAAAAAGTTGATTCTGCCAATTAGTGTGAGTGGAAGCCTTTTCCATACTGCACATTTCGTTTCTAGTTGGTGGACTACTGGATCTAGATTAAGAGATCTATAAGTGTGTGGGTTTTTAGTCACTTGGATACCTAGATATTTAAATTGGGTTACCACTCGGAGAAGGCAAGAGGTAATTAGCAGTGTTTGCGCTGGTACATCTAGAGGAAATAATAGTGATTTTGAACAGTTAATTTTTATATCTGACATTTTACCAAACTGGTCGAACAAGTGCAAAGCATTTGTAAGTGAGTTATCAGGATTGCTAAGGTATAGCAATACGTCGTCAGCGTATAATGAGATCTTTTCCTGGAGATTGCCCAGCTTCAAACCCTCAACTAAATTTGTTTGTCTAATATGAGCTGCGATAGGTTCCATTGCTAGTGCGAATAGGCTAGGTGAGAGTGGGCACCCTTGCCTGGTCCCCCTCTCTAGTTTAATGTAGGGCGAGATCACGTTCCCTGTTCTGATTTTAGCTTTCGGGGAATCATATAGTAATTGGATCCATTTTATGAAAACTTCCCCAAACCCGAATTTTCTCAGTACTGCCCACAGGTATCTCCACTCCACCGAGTCGAATGCCTTTTCGGCATCGAGGGAGGCAATCACCCTCTTTCCAGAGTTTGAATGTGAAGCAGCTATGTTGGTTAGAAGTCTGCGTATGTTAATGTCTGTGCTTTTGCCGGGCATGAATCCCGATTGATCGGAGTGTACTAATTTTAAAATCACTTGATTCAGTCTATTGGCCAGGGCCTTAGCTAAGATTTTGGCATCGGTGTTTAGGAGAGATATTGGCCTATATGACGAACAGTGCAGCGGGTCTTTATCAGGTTTAGGTATTACTACTACCAAAGCTTCCAACATGGAGGGCGGGAGGGCGTCCCTGGCAAAGGATAATTGGAGTGTGTCTTTTAATTGTGGTGAAATCTGTTTGGAATATTGTTTGTAGAATTCAGTCAGAAATCCGTCCAGGCCGGGGATCTTACCCGCCTGCATGTCCTTTATGGCATCTGATATTTCATCTACTGTCAGTGGAGCATCAAGCAATTCTATATCTTCTGTCTGCAAAGTGGGTAAATTTATGTCTGCTAGGTAATTCTGTAGCTCAGCATCAGAAGCCAAGAGATTACTTGAGTATAGTTTAGAGTAAAATGTGTAGAATGCCTCGTTAATTTTGTCAGGATCGTCGCTTATCGTTTGAGAGTCTATTTGTAATTGTGGGATAGCAGTTTTAGTCTGGGTGTCTCTCGAAAGCCATGCCAACATACTCCCGCTCCTGTCTCCTTGCTCAAAGATCCGTTGCTTCTGCTCTAGTAGCCCTTTTTTAGTAGTGTCCACTCTATATAGTTCTACATTTTGGAGAGCTAGCTGCCAATGTGTATATGCCTCTTAAGTACTGGTACGAACAAGTTCAGCTTCCCTCTCAGCGGCTGTTTTTTCTCTCCACTGTAATAAAGCACGGACTTGTGCTCTGGCAAGCTTGATAGCTTCAATATAATGCCCCCGCAGAAACGCTTTCCCCGCATCCCATACCATTTGCGGCGTGGTAGTGTCCAGATTGGTTTGCCAGTATAGTTTTAGTTTTCGCTTGATTATATCATCTATTGTTGGATCTGAGATCCAATGTCTAGAAAGCCTCCACACCATGTCTGCATGCCGGGTGCCTAGTTGTAGGGTTAGTTCTAGTGGCGCGTGGTCCGATATTCCTCTTGCTCAGAAGCGGGCTTCTCTGACGTCAGAGAGAACATCGCTAGAGACTAAGTTTAAATCTATCCTAGATAAGGTTCCGTGTGAGGCGGAGTGGCAGGAGTATTCTTGTAGAGTGGGATGTTTCCATCTCCAAACATCTATTAGATTACAAGCATCTCGCCACTTACTAAAATCTAGTGTGTCCTTGCTAGATGGTTTAAGTCTGTCCCTGTTTGGATCTAATACTAAATTAAAATCTCCACAAATTAGCAGTTTCTGTGAGGTCATTTGAGCAGTGAGTGAAATTATTTTGAAGGACTGCCTTTTTACCCACAATTCCACGGGAATCTTATGGCCTTGTGTTAAATTACGCTGTAAAATGGAAATATCGACACGTTACCAAATGGTTACCGCATTGTTATCGAATTCACACCGAATGCGGAAAAACCTTGATGAATACAACTAGAAATCGATAAACTTCGAATTCGGTAATTTAACGAACTGGAAAAAGCTATCGCAAAGACAATGATGAATCGAGGCCAATGTGTTGTAATAACTGTGAACTGCAATGGAGACTGGACATAGACTTTAACCTCTTAAAGAGGAACTCCAGTGAAAATAATGTAATAAAAAAGTGCTTTATTTTTACAATAATTATGTATACATGATTTAGTCAGTGTTTGCTCATTGTAAAATCTTTCCTCTCCCAGATTCACATTCTGACATGTATTATATGGTGACATTTTTACTGTGGGCAGGTTATGTAGCTGTTTCTAGCTGTTCTGGCTTTAACAGACAGCTGTAAACAGCCATTTCCTGTCTGTGAACATTGTTACATTGTGGCAGTTTGCCCAGAGTACCGCGGTACCAGAGCCTCTTGTGGGAGGGGTTTCAGCACAAAATCAGTCATACAGCGCCCCCTGATGGTCTGTTTGTGAAATGCAATAGATTTGTCATGTAAAAGGGGGTATCAGCTACTGATTGGGATAAAGTTAAATTCTTGGTCGGAGTTTCTCTTTAACCACTTGAGGACCCACCCTTTACCCCCCCTTAAGGACCAGCGCTGGTTTGATTGATCTGTGCTGGGTGGGCTCTGCAGCCCCCAGCACAGATCAGGGTGCAGGCAGGGAGATCAGATTGCCCCCCTTTTTTTCCCCCTATGGGGATGATGTGCTGGGGGGGTCTGATCTCTCCTGCCTGCTGTGGGTGGCGGGGGGGGGCACCTCAAAGCCCCCCTCCGCGGCGAAATTCCCCCCTCCCTCTCCTACCTGCTGCCTCCCCTGGAGATCCGGGCTGCACAGGACGCTATCCGTCCTGTGCAGCCAGTGACAGGACGTCCCCTGTCACATGGCGGCGATCCCCGGCCGCTGATTGGCCGGGGATCGCCGATCTGCCTTACGGCGCTGCTGCGCAGCAGCGCCGTACAAATGTAAACAAATCGGATTATTTCCGCTTGTGTTTACATCTAGCCTGCGAGCCGCCATCGGCGGCCCGCAGGCTATTCACGGAGCCCCCCGCCGTGATTTGACAGGAAGCAGCCGCTCGTACGAGCGGCTGCTTCCTGATTAATTAGGCTGCAGCTGGCGACGCAGTACTGCGTCGCTGGTCCTGCAGCTGCCACTTTGCCGACGCACGTTATGAGTGTGCGGTCGGCAAGTGGTTAAGGATGGGCAGATTCGATCAAGAGACAAATTTCTCTCTTAATCGAATCTTATAAGAAAGAGATCTGTCAGCTGCCCATACACCGCAGGCAGATTCCCGATCAGTTTCATGCTGAAATCGATCCGGAATTGACCTTGTGACGCCACATCTGACCGCCTCGCCACCCCAACTCTTTCCCCCTAATGTTAAGTGTCCCCCTGGTGCCCCATGCATGTTATACATTACTTGTCCGCGACCTCTGCTTGTCCCCGCTGGCTTCCGGGAGCACTCTATTCTTCATACACGTGCCCCATGCGGTTGCCTAGTAACATGGCCACATGTATGACGTCTGTCATCATACGCGCACTCTTACTAGGAAACCATGTGGGGCGCATGTGTATGTAGAGCAGAATACGCCTGGACCAGCAGAGGACAAGCGGAGGCTGCAGACAGGTAATGTATAACATTAACAAGGCACCAGGGGGACACTTAACATTAAGGAGGACAGCGCTGGTGGGTTTCATCGTTTGTCCTGAAATTGCACACCATTACTGCCGCGCACCCAATCGAGCAAGTTGGCCAAACATCTTGCAGCATACGCGATTGACTATGCGACCAATTTTGGGAACGAAATTAGTTGCATTGTCAAATCGGATGGTCGACCGGCTGCCAAGTCGCATGATGTATGGCCATCTTAATACTTTAAAGGATACCCGAGGTGACATGTGACATGATGAGATACATGGGTGTGTACAGTGCCTAGCACACAAATAACTATGTTGTGTTCCTTTTTTTCTTTCTCTGCCTGGAAGAGTTAAATATCAGTTATGTAAGTGGCTGACTTAGTCCTGACTCAGTCAGGAAGTGACTACAGTGAGACCCTCGCTGATAAGAAATTCCAACTATAAAACACTTTCCTAGCAGAAAATGGCTTCTGAGAGCAGGAAAGAGATAAAAAGGCTCAATAGTTTATAGATTATAGCTCTGGCATATTTTAATCAACGTGTCATTGGGCAAAAACAAAAAAACAGTTAAAACTTAAAAAGTAGATTTAAACATAAACTAAAACTGTGGAATATCTTAAAAAGTCATTTTAGGAGCAGGAAGATAGATACAATTGTTTATTTCATTAGTTTATTTTTTGCCTCGGGTGTCCTTTAAGCCACTGGCTCAGAATGAGCATGCAGATCAGATGTTCTGATTCCGGTCTGACTCCACTGGTTGCATGCTTGTTACAGGTGTATGACTAAAGCCAAAAGCTCAGCCAGGCAACTAGCATTGTTTATAAGGGAATAAAATAGGCAGTGTCCGTATTCCTCTCACTTCAGGTTCCCGTTAATATTTTATCATTACAATTTTCAGTGTTTATTATTTCAAAATGTTTTAAGCATGCAAATCTTTCCTTTTCAGTCTGTATTGGCCGGCATAGTTGTATCAAACCTAAAGGGGATGTTCTGGCAGGTGACGGATGTTCCTCGCTTGTGGAGACAAAACAAGTGGGATACAGTAAGCTCCTCTTACCTCTTTTCTTTACAGTGCAAGCAACCTCGTGACAATATTTGCTGTGTAATAAAGTCGTTTATAAGGTAGAAATGTGTATGATCAACATAACCTTCATACTGTACAGCTGTGTGACAATGAATTCCGCAGATCAGTTCATAAGTCCACAAGCACAGAATTATGTATACAGTGGAATACAGTACGGATCTCTGCCAATTATACCAGCTTTCAGAACACAATGCAGCCCTATGGAAATGTTTACTGTCTCATAAACAGCTATCCAGTCTGTTGAGGAATGTTTGCAATACACAGAGCTGTTATGCACTAACACAATATACAGTATTATTGGATTCCCCAGTGGTGGAATACAGTAACTCTCTATGCAAATGTGAGGTTTTTTCACATGGATCAAACTACTACATGTTTATTATATCACAAAACTAACCAGTAAACAGAAACATGTATTCAGCTGACATACTGTGGCTCCCAAGTACAAATACATATAAATCAAATATCACATATTGGCAGAGCAGCTTCTTAAAGTATAAAACAGGGCAAGAGTACATATTATTAATTCTTTTAAATATATTGTTGGATAAAAAATGTGTTAAGTTGAGATAGACATATATTTTAATGATGTTATGATTCTTTTGTGAATATGTTGTTGTATAGATGTATTCAATTTAAGCTTTCAGTCCCCCTTACAGTTATCTCCTACCTAAACTAAAACATCTATCCAAAGTAAGTAACGCAGTGATCAGGTCTTGTGGCATTACAGTAGAATCCCTTATAGTAAACGCTAAGGTACCAGGAAAAGTAGTTTACTATATCAGAATTTGGCATACATTGTATATTTATACAGACGCATTTGCTGGGACCTGAGTACTGCGTTTACTATATCCAGAGGTTTACTATATCAGAGTTTACTATAATGAGATTCGCATCAGGGAGAGGATACATCACCATTACCTCTTTAAAACTGTTCTATAAGCTCCTGGTGTTTTTACTCCAAATACACTCTTAAAACCAAGGCTTAAACCTTAGGCCCCGTTCACACTTGCGGTTTAGTAAAAACCGCACCGGATGTCCGGACCGGACCTGATCCGTACGGTTCCTATCCGGATCCGGTCCGGATCCGGTCCGTTTGCATCCGGTTTCCGTGCGGTGTGAACACGGTTGCGGTCCGGATCCGGTTTCTTAAGGAGATAACATCCTTTTAATTACCTGGGGTCTGGGAGGTCAGCAGAAGGGTCTGGGGTCATTGTTGGAGACAGGTGGACGTGTGGAGACCATCCGTGGATACAGAGACTGCAGTTGGGACCATGGATCCAGGCATTTTTTACTCGTAAACCTGGGAATTCTCTCTGTTGTTCGCCTCCTTCAGACATATCAGACATGTTGCTGGCAAAAAGAGCTCCAGCATGAAATCGCTGCTGCCCCACTCTTCGCTGGGCCCATGTGGTCCCCATCCAAAATGCATAGGAAGTGGGGTAGAACGTCCGGTTTTTGTAGCCAGTGTGTTGTGCGCTCTCCGGCTCTCATTGCTTTGTATTGGCCGGATGGTGCAGTCCGGCTCCGCTCCGGATACGGCTGCCGGAGGAGCCGGACCAAAAAATAGCGCATGTTGGAACGGACGCCGGAGTCCGGATCCGGCCCGGATCCGGTCCGGCTCCTGTCCGGCAGAACGGACGCATGTGAATGGACGCATAGGCTTTCATTGCCATGCCGTGCGTCCGTTCCGTCCGTTCTGAAAGCGGTCCGGCTCCGGCACGGCGATTCCGGACGGCCACCGCTAATGTGAACCGGGCCTAAGAGCACTCTCCACTGTACCATACTCAGAAGACTCTCCTATACACGCTCATGCACTCTAATTTCATTACTAAATTTGGCTAAACAGCTTTTGTAGTAGGAAGAGTACATCTCCTTGTGCCGAAACAGTTCTAAATCATTGATGCATGGTTTCACAAGTGTTTGAAGGTTTTCTGTGGTATCAGTAGACCCTTTGGGCCCATTCACACTAGAGTATTTTAAGCACAATTTCAGCAGTGCTGCAAATCATTGGCAATTTGAAAAGCGCTATGTCAATGCAAAGTTTATGGAATCGTTCACACCTCACCTGTGAATGGGCCTTTCAAGTCTTTTTAGCAGTCTAATCCAGCATCTGTGGCATGTGCTGGAATAAAAAGTACAATAGACATCAGATTTATTTTTCTAGCACATCCCACAGATGCTAGGATTAGGACCACAAGGATAATGGGATGCATTAAACCAGGCCACTTTCTTCTCATTGTGTTGCAGGCACTATTGGCAGATATTTAGTCATCCAGGTATTAAAGTTTGACCCTTGACAAATATTGTTTAGATCTCAGTGCTGGTCCATTTTAACTGCTTCCAGTATGTCATCTTCAAAATGTTATGGTTCATTTGCTGCAAAGGTGCCTGCTCCTTTAAATGTAATGAGGTACAAGTAGTTCCTGATTTACAAACACCTGACTTATGAACGATCCGTTAATACGAATTGCCCAAAAATGTGAAATTTTATTCTGTGGCATTCCACACAAGTGGAGATAGGTCCTTAAAGAGACACTGAAGTGAAAAAAAAATATGATATAATGAATCGGTTGTGCACTACAGATTATTATTAGAACTTTAGTAGCAAAGAAAATATTCTCATATTTTTATTATCAGTTATATAGTTTTTTTTTTATAACATTGCATCATTCTCTAATATTTGCAGTTTACACACTACTCAGCATTCTAAAGGATTTTACACAGCAGCCTAGTAACTTTTGAACCCCTCTCTGCAGAGAAAAAGAAAATACATTCACAGACACTTGATATAATGAGCTTCAAAAGACAGAGCTCTCCGCAACTTTGAAAGTCAAAGTCGTGGAGCTCAATGGCACTTTTACATAGATAACAACTGGAGTTTCTTAAAGGAAAACTTAAGTCAGGAAAAAAAAATGACATTTACTCACCCGGGGCATCCCTCAGCCCCCCGAAGCTGGATGGTGCCCTCGCAGCCCCGCTCCGATCGTCCTGTCCCCGCCGGCGGCTACTTCCGGGTTTGGCGACAGCCGCCGACAGGCTGGGAACGCGGCTGATTTTCCGCGTTCCCAGCCGTTATATCACCCTCTATGCTGCTATAGCGTATAGCGGCTGGGAACGCGGAAAATCAGCCGCGTTCCCAGCCTGTCGGCGGCTGTCGCCGAACCCGGAAGTAGCCGCCGGCGGGGACAGGACGATCGGAGCGGGGCTGCAAGGGCACCATCCAGCTTCGGGGGGCTGAGGGATGCCCCGGGTGAGTAAATGTCATTTTTTTTTCCTGACTTAAGTTTTCCTTTAACTCTTCCTGTACTGGAAACAACATTAGACTTATGTCTCTGCTCCAAATGTTTTATTTCTTAGCTGTACTACACATACAAATTATTATATCATAATTTTTTTTTTTTTGCTTCAGTGTCTCTTTAATGAATATGATCAGACTTCTACGTATGCTTCCTCCTGCATACACAGGCCACATAATCACTGCTACAGTTTAGAACAGTGGTCCTCAAACTGCCTCCCCCTGAGGCATTTTCATTGGCCCCCAAACACAAAATGTACAACTTATAGATGTGGCCCACTGCACCTTTAAATATCTGCAGCCCGCAAATAGAATAGCAGTGCTGGCACCACCCATCTACATACTGTAGAAGCCAGCGAACATTCATCCGCTGGCTTAAATCTAATTGTGCATCAGATGACACTGCTGTCTAACTGGACGGCAGGTTGTCACCTGGGTATGCTTCACTGTCTGGTGCACAAAGACGTTCTTCGGGCGCCGCATGACTGAATGGCTGCTGCCGGGAGTTCTCCTCCAGGCATGATTGGGGGGAATCTATACCTAGATTCAACGTAATGTTTTTCAACATAATTTTATGTATGTTCGAGCCCCCCAGCAGTCTGAAATATATGTACCCTGCCCTTGATCGGAAAAGTTTGGGGACCCCTGGTTTATAAAATGCTTTACCCAATGTTTTTCATTGTTATCTTACATCTTCTTTTCTTTAGAAAGCAGGAAGGCAAAGAGTCCTCTACTGATGTTTTATAAGAAAACACTTCTCTTTTAAAAAATAGGAAAAGCTATTAGCTGTGAAGAGTTTTTCAGCTGTTTGTCACATGAAATGTCATGAACCATCTTTTTGAATGACGAGTTTCATGTGTGTACATAAGTTAATTAATTATCTATGCTGATTAGATACACATTTCCTTTCAGGCTATCTGGCTTTTTACATTTTTTGCATCTCTATTCTTGGATATTGACTTAGGATTATTGGTTGGGGTCGTATTTGGACTATTTACCATTCTTCTCCGTGTCCAGTAGTAAGTATGATATTCTTTTTTTTTTCTTTTTCAAGTGTCTGTATTTTCAGAAATAAAAAATGAATTCCATGTTAATATGTAGTCTTAGAAAAGCCTGCCTTCCATTTGTTGATTTGTTGGTGCTCCAGGACTGATAGGGCTCATTGAGACCTGCATCACTGACAGTGGTGCAGATTCATTTTGCAGATGGAGATGCAATAATTAAATAATTGTGGTTCTTGCAGAGACTGTTCACTGACTTAAATGTCTTTCCTTTTCAGCCCATCATACAGGTCTCTTGGAAATATTCCTGGTACTGACATCTACAGAGATATGAAAACATACAGAAACGTATGTGTGATATACCTTGTGCCCTTCATTTCCTTTTTTTTTTCCTTACTGGGGAATTTTGTAGCCTTCTGAATATAGTTATATGACATTGTTTTGTTTATGCTGTCAAAGTGGACCCATCACTTAAAATAACAGTTTGTTTTAACAAATCACATTATTTATTTTTTTATGTACCGGTAACTCTTCCTTGCCATTAACAAAAACATTGCCTATTACTTCATGTCATCCATCAAAGCACTTGTACCTCTATTCTGCCACTAACAATGATATTAATGTAATTTTGGAGGGGAAGGAGCTTTTTCGTTGGATATAATAAGCGAGTTGAGACAGAACATACAGAACCTAAATAAGACCCTAATTTACTAAGGTCCTGCTGAGCTGCTGAGCTTGATATCATTGAAGAACATAAATGATCCTGCTGCACTGGTCCGGCTTTACAACCTGTTTGCCCGTGAGCTATCACTTTAAAAAGCCTGTTTTTATGACTATTTAGCCATTATCCCGGTGATTGTATAGGGGTGTTCTTTATTATTTCTTTATTGAATTGCATATGGCTCACAGTGATTTATTCCTCTACCCAACTATCATCAAAGCCCTTTTATAGCATCCCCAAGCTTTAGTCATGTGATCTCAAGGCAGAACTTCCATGCAAAGGCGGCCTTAGAGTATGCGGGGCCTGGGGCAAGTGTCACATGCGGGGCCTAGAGCCATAAGTGTAGGCCATATACCGTATCACCACGTTCATGGGCTTGTCCGCCTTTAATGCAGTATTCCTTATTATTATTATTGTTTGAAAACAATTATGTCAGGTAAAAGCCACTAAGCCAACCAATATAAAAACAAACATTTGCATGGTGGTTTTAAGTGCGGGGGTGGGGGAGCTCATGCTTCAATTAATTTGGAAATTCTAAGGTTCACGTTTCACAAAATTCACATTGTTGTAGTAACTTTTGTCTTGCAAAATTCAGCAAATTCAGCAATCATGAGGCCCCCAACATGACCAACTCAGCAATCATGAGGCTCCCAACAAGACAAATTTAGCAATCATGAGGCCCCCAACAAGACAAATTTAGCAATCATGAGGCCCCCAACAAGACAAATTCAGAAATCATGAGGCCCCCAACAAGACAAATTCAACAATCATGAGGCCCCCAACAAGACAAATTCAGCAATCATGAGGCCCCCAACAAGACAAATTTAGCAATCATGAGGCCCCCAACAAGACAAATTCAGAAATCATGAGGCCCCCAACAAGAGAAATTCAACAATCATGAGGCCCCCAACAAGACAAATTCAGTAACCATGAGGCCCCCAACAAGACAAATTCAGCAGTCATGATGCACATAGACAGCATTTCACATAAATAGGCAGAATGCCCCCTTAATATGATAGACACCTCTCACCTGGCAGCAGTTCCCCAAAATACACTCAATCTGACAGCAGTTCTCCAAAAATAGGTAGCCCCAGGTTTATAAGTGTCCCCAGAATAGGTGGCCAGCGGTATAGATGTCCCCAGAATAGGTGGCCAGCAGTATAGATGTCCCCAGAACAGGTAGCCAGGGGTAGAGATGTCTCGAGAACAGGTAGCCAGGGGTATATGTGCCCAGTATATGTAGTCAGGGGTATATGTCCCCAGTATGTGCCCAGTATATGTAGCCAGGGGTATATGTGCCCAGTATATGTAGCCAGGGGTGTATGTGCCCAGTATATGTAGCCAGGGGTATATGTGCCCAGTATATGTAGTCAGGGGTATATGCCCAGTATATGTGCCCAGTATATGTAATCAGGGGTATATGTGCTCAGTATATGTAGTCAGGGGTATATGCCCAGTATAGGTAGTCAGGGGTATATGCCCAGTATATGTAGGCAGGGGTATATGTGCCCAGTATATGTAGTCAGGGGTATATGCCCAGTATATGTAGTCAGGGGTATATGCCCAGTATATGTAGGCAGGGGTATATGTGCCCAGTATATGTAGTCAGAGGTATATGTGCCCAGTATATGTAGCCAGGGTTATATGTGCCCAGTATATGTAGGCAGGGGTATATGTCCCAGAATAGGTAGCCAGGTGTGCCCCCAGCAGGAGGGGAGCAGCGCAGAGAAGAGGGAGAGCTGTGAGCAGCTGTGGAGAAGGGGGGTCATCTCCCCCCTCACCTTAGGGCTCTCCCTCCCTCGCTCGCTCTCCCCTCCGAACTAATGTGCGGGTGGCTGGCAGGCAGCGGGCGGGACTTACCTTCTGTCTCGATACAGGGCCGGCGTGGGATGGATTTGCCGCTACTCTGGTCAGGTCCAGACCAGAGCAGCGGCACTAGAACTTCCGGCGCTGTCGCGAGACGGAAGGTAAGTTCCGCCCACTGCCAGCTACCCGCACATTAGTTCAGAGGGGAGAGCGAGCGAGGGAGGGAGAGTCCTAAGGTGAGGGAAGGGGGGGGCTCACAGCTCTTCCTCTTCTCTGCGCTGCTCTCTCCTCCAGCTGGCCGCACGGGCACGCGGCCGGGAGAGGCAGCGGGCGGTCAAGTGGCGCGGGGCCCCTTCAAGCGCGGGGCCTGGGGCGATTGCCCCAGTTGCCCCCCCCCCCCCCCAAAGGCCGGCTCTGCTTCCATGCTCTCTTAACTAGCTAATCCATAGCTACATGAGACAAGTAATAAATAAATATCTCATCAAATAATCTACCTATGTATGTCTACCAGCTTATTGACTTTAAGTAAATTATACTATTATAATTCTTGTTTACTTGTGTATTATATAGGTTGAAGAACAAGATGGAATAAAAATTATCAGACTTTCCAATGCTATCTATTATTGTAATGTTGATAGCCTGAAAGATGAAGTCAAATCACTTGTGAGTAGTGCTTAAGTTTTGGATTATCAGCTAGACACTTTGCAAAAAACAAGGTAATTTGCAGAATTTTTTTTTAGGTTGGGTTTGATGCTGTCAGGGTTTTTACCAAGAGAACAAAGGCCCAACAGAAGATAAACAAGCTTCTCTCAACAAAGAAAATGGAAAACGATGAGGTAATGTACATGGTACATTTTAACCAGAGTATTGTGTACTATGTTTAATTTTTGATCAGTAAATTAAATAATTTTGACAATGTTTAAAATTATTTAAGAGTCTTTGAGTTCCAGCTAGTGGCAGCATTTCTAGATTTTACATGAACTTCCACTGTCCACCAGCAGCTGTCTCTCTCATATTGGGAACTCTGCAGTTCTTTGGCTCACCTGCAGATGTAACTCTGAGGCAGGGAACACACTTGACTGTTTTCGTACGCGTTTTCTGCACAGAAAAACTGAGAACTCATGTTAATCAATGGGCTAGTACACACTTAATATTTTGTTCGCGCGCAGAAAAAAGCCGACATTTACATATTTATATATATATACATATATATATATATATATATCATATAGGAGACACGCACAGTGATATTTGAGAAGTGAAATTAAGTTTATTGGATTTACAGAAAGTGTGCAATAATTGTTTAAACAAAATTAGGCAGGTGCATAAATTTGGGCACCACAAAAAATAAATGAAATCAATATTTGGTAGATCCTCTTTTTGCAGAAATTAAAGCCTCTAAATGCTTTCTGTAGGTTCCAATGAGAGTCTTGAAGGTATTTTGGACCATTCCTCTTTACAAAACATCTCTAGTTCATTCAGGCTTGATGGCTTCCAAGCATGGACAGCTCTATTTAACTCACACCACAGATTTTCAATTATATTCAGGTCTGGGGACTGAGATGGCCATTCCAGAACGTTGTACAACACGTTGTTCACGCTCTGCATGAATGCCTTAGTGGATTTTGAGCAGTGTTTAGGGTAGTTGTCTTGTTGAAAGATCCAGCCCCGGCACAGCTTCAGCTTTGTCACTGATTTCTGGTCTCCAGAATCTGCTGATACTGAATGGAATCCATGTGTCCTTCAACTTTAACAATATTCCCAGTCCCTGCACTGGCCACACAGCCCCACAGCATGATGGAACCACCACCATATTTTACTGTAGGTGGCAGGTGTTTTTCTTGGAATGCTGTGTTGTTTTTTCTCCATGCCCAAATAGCTCAATTTTAGTTTCATTAGTCCACAGCACCTTATTCCAAAATGAAGCTGGCTTGTCCAAATGTACTTTAGCATACCTCAAGCGGCTCTGTTTGTGCTGTGGGCGGAGAAAAGGCTTCCTCTGCTTCACTATTGCATACAGCATCTCCTTGTGTAAAGTGCGTTGTATGGTTAAACGATGCACAGTGACTCCATCTGCAGCAAAATGTTGTTGTACGTGTTTGGTGCTGGTCTGTGGATTGACTCTGACTGTTCTTGCCATTCGTCGCTTCTGTCTATCCGAGATTTTTCTTGGTCTGCCACTTTGAGCCTTAACTTTAACTGAGCCTGTGGTCTTCCATTTCCTTAATATGTTTCTAACTGTGAAAACAGACAGCTGAAATCTCTGAGACAGCGTTCTCTATCCTTCCCCTAAACCATGATGGTGAATTACCTTTGTCTTCAGGTCATTGAAGAGTTGTTTTGAGACCTTCATGTTGCTACTCTTCAGAGAAAATTAAAAAAGTAAGAAAACTTACAATTGACCCCCTTAAATACTCTTTCTCATAATTGGATTCACCTGTGTATGTAGGTCAGGGGTCACTGAGCTTACCAAACCAATTTGAGTTCCAATAATTAGTTCTAAAGGTTTTGGAATCAATAAAATGACACCGCTAACGCTAAAAAATATATGTCTTAATGTTCCTGCACCAGCGGGAATGTGTTAAAATGGACGCAATGCGGCCCGCCGACCTCAGGGTCGGCAAAAACTAAACTAGCTGGTGGCTGGGGACTGGAGCAGCAGTGATTAACTACGAGGGCACAGGATGGCTGCATGGGGCTAGTAGAAGCCCCAGGTAAGTGAAACTCATTTTTTTTTGCCTGGCAATTCCTTTAACCTCCCTGGCGGTATGCAGTTTAAGTGGCTGCGTCCGCGGGAGGGATTTTTTTAATTAACATTTTTTTTTGTGTTAGCTAGCACTAGGCTAGCTAATCATGTGGCCGAAGACCCCCAAATCGCCGCCGGCAACGCTCACCCGTCTGCGATCCTGCGAGAGCCGCAGCTTCCCAATTAGCATCACTCGTCGCTATGGCGACGATAGGACATGACGTCACGCGCAGTTCCGATCCTCCCCATAGCGAAACCGGGTGCTGATTGGGAGGCTGCGCCATTGTGGGATCCCTGGGGGGTATGCATACCGGCGGTGATCGGGGGTGATCGGAGGGGACCGGAGGGACTTGGGCAACATAGTTAGCTAGCCAAGTGCTAGCTTAACAATATGTAACAAATTTTATTTTAAAAAATCCTCCCGGGGAGACGGGTTCCCCTGCGGCGGTTAGCCTGACACTGTGTCGGGCTTACCGCCAGGGAGGTTAAGTAGTTAATTGATCTAATGCAAAAATTTGTACAACAGAAAATCTTGTTGGTCAAAGATTTGCCTACAGATCCTTAATTTCCTTCTGGGAAGTAAATAATTTAAAAGTAGTTTTCACCATTTAATCCGTCTGTTATAAAGTGTTTGTGTTCGACAGAAGGGTTCCCTTGATATTTACACTAAGAAAGATAAAAAAATATGGTTCAAGCCTGTGTCAAAAGAGCTTGTTCTTATTATCTGCCTGGCTGGAAAAGTTATTTCCATGCTCCAAATCTTATTCCATGCCCTCCAAGAATCGAGCCAATTTTAATTTTACTGCTGAAAAGAACAATGTTTATTGCAGTTATTTGAAAATTGACAGAGAAGGATTTTTTAAGTTTTACTCTAAGCAGGGTGAAGAGTTTGTCACTATATGCACATGTGCAGTTGAATCTCTGGTTGAAAATGGTATTTGCAAGTATAATTCAGCCTCTGTTTTATTGTCCACCTGGCAGAAAAATTTGAATCCTTGCTCTTTTTCTGACTCTCACCCAGTCAGAAATCAACACAATGCTGACCCAGCTTTAATGCGGGCCAGATTTATTATTTGTGTGATTATTTAAGTAGAAGTAAGAAAGAATTTATTGAATATTATACTAAGCAAGGGAAGGAGTATGTTTCGACATGTATATGTGCAACCGTGTATCTGTATGATTAGCTCTGCAAGTGTGAATCTGCTTCTCTTGGCAACAATTTCTTTTATGTTTTCATTCTCTTGCCTCTCCTGTTAACCCTCCATGTACCTTTTATGCCTGGTACACACCATGCAATTTACCATTGGATTGCCTGTCGAATTGATAATTTCCAACAAGTCCAATCTGATTTCGGATCATTTTTCTGATGACTTCTATAGAAAAAGGATCAGAAATCGGACCTGTTGGAAATTATCGATGCATTTTGTGTACCAGGCATTACCCTGACCAGAATTCACAACCTACAGCCATTAGACAATCTATTAAAGTAACCTCTTTGCAAACTGCTGCCATACTTATGCCCTGGTCGCAACCATATCCAGAGAAAATACAAAAGTTTACTCCTGTTTACAAACTATGTCAGAAAACAACAGAAAAGAAAGCTTTTCCCTACCACCTCCATTCAGCACATACAACCTCCAGCCAATTCCTGTCCGGTGCAGTCTCCAACCAACTCTTGTCCGGTGCAACCTCCAGCCGATTCCTGTCCAGCGCAACCTCCAGCCGATTCATTTCCGCTGCAGACTCCAGTCGATTCCTGTTCGGTACAGCCTCCAGTCAATTCCTGTCTGGTGCAGCCTCCAGCAGACACCTGTCCGGTACAGCCTGAACAGACCTCAGCTTCCCTTGCCCAGTTGCATGAAAATGTACATGTTCCTGCTATTCTCCCTGGAATTTTGCATGCTGTAGACTTGTTGGCAAAGTACCAGCCTGCCAGTTCCATAGTGTGTCAATGTCAGCCTGCCAGTTTTGCAGTGTGCTAGCCTGCCAGTTTTGCAGTGTGCCAGCCTTCCAGTTCCACAGTGTGCCAGCCTGCCAGTCCCACAGTATGCCAGCCCTGCTAGTCCTGCAGTGTGTCAGCCAACCAGTACTGCGGTGTGCTAGCCTGCCAGTCCCACTATGGTCCAGCTAGTTGCCCAGCCTAATGTCCTGCCAGTTGCTCAGCCTAAGGTCCAGCCAGTTGCTCAGCCTAAGGTCCAGCCAGTTGCTCAGCCAAAGTTCCAGCCAGTTGCTCAGCCTAAGGTCCAGCCAGTTGCTCAGCCTAAGGTCCAGCCAGTTGCTCAGCTTAAGGTCCAGCCAGTTTCATGGCCCTCTGCTGGTCCCCAGCTTTCACATACTTTTGCTGACATCCAGTGCTAACAGACTTTTACTGGCACCCAGTTCTACAGACTTTTGCTGGTATCCAGTTTCCACAGACCTTTATTGGCACGCAGTTGCCACAGACTTTTGGTGGCATCCAGTTTCCTCATATCTCTGCTGTTACCCAGTTGTTTAAAACGTCTGCTCCTGCCCAACTGTCATGGATTTCTACTACTGCCCAGCTGTTAAAGACTTTCTCCTGATGATACCAAGTCTGCTGTTTCTCCTGATGGTGCCCAGTTCGCTGTTCCTCCAAATGGGGTCCAGTCTGTCATTGCTCCCAATGGGCAAATTATCTGTTCTCATTTTTACAATAAACAATGACTCCCCACATATTAATCCACTAATTGAATCAGATAAACAGAGATGTAGAGTCAATAACAAAGACATCTAAGCAGGTTCTTCCTTGCATGGCCTGGCGAGCTAATATTTGCCTAGCACTGTTGTGTAAAGGTTCCCATACATCTAGCAATTTTGGGAGCCAATCAACCAAGAGACAGATTTCTCTCTGATTGAATTTGATCTGAGAGATATCTTTTAGCTGCCCATACACCGCAGGCTGATTCCTGATCGATTTCAGCATTAATTATTTCGGGAATTGGCCTCATGACCCTGCCTCGTTGACCCCCTGGCACCTCCCCCCAAATATTTTTATGTGTCTGTGCATTAAGAAACTTTACCTGTCCACTGTCTGCTGTTATTACCCATTGGCGCCCCACACGGCTGACGACATTATAGCACATGAGGCGCATGTGTGATGCTAGCAGGAGGCGTGTCAGGGGTACACATAGAATTTTGGGAGGGACAGCACCTGAGGGTTTCGTCACTCGCGATATCGCACGTCAATTCCACTACAAACCCGATCACGTCGGCCCCAGATTTCTCAGCATGTCTGATCAATTCATTTGGCCAATTTCATCCCAAAATTGGTCGATTTGTCGATCGGGCAAATCTAGTGGCTGCGCCAATTTTCTTCTGATTCAGTAATTATCAACCAATTATCAACCAAATCGCTAAATGTATGGCCTCCTTTTTTGAATCATACAGCTTACTGTTTGCATGAGTTAAAAACTTGCCAGCCTTTAGCATGATTGTTGTAATTGAATTAGGTTCTTGGTGTTCTCATCAAAAAGATCGAATACTTTATATGCTTCGCTTTTATTTACAGAAAAATGGTGTTCACAAATAATAATATTTATTATCCTAGGGTGGGAACAGTATGGAGTCGTCTACTGATGAAGAAATGAATGACTTGGATGATCAAGAAAAGACGAAGGCAAAAACAAACAGCATAAAAATGCAAATAGATTGGAGTGCACAGCTACCTATCAGTGTGTCTGTACCTGTGGTTACTATTCATAGCCTTATTTTTGATTTTGCACAAGTGACATTTCTTGATGTGGTTGCAGTTGACACTTTAAAAGGGGTAAGTAATTTATTTAAGTAAATAAAGCTGGATGAAAGCTTAAATGTGATATTTATCATACAAAGACATCATCCAATACATTCGATTTTTTATTTGATTTTAAACAGGCGTTTATTGGGACAATTATAGCCTTATAAACACAGCATAATAAAGAGGACCTCACAGAATAAAAATATGACTCAATAAGATAGGATACAAAACTGATTATACAAAAAACAGTTTATAGAAGAAACAAAACCAGCAGTTGGGTCATTACACAAGGAGCATTACACTAGCAGTTATCTGTCATCTGGGAGCCAGCAAAATCTGCCAAGGTATAAACAAATATACCGGTAGGGCCCGTTCAGATCACAAATGCGGATGGCCATGCGTGCGGAACGCGTGCGGACCGCAACGCGTACGAACGCATGGCCATCCGCGTTTGTGTGCGTTGCGTGGCTGATCCCATCACTGAAAAGTGAATGGGACAGCCACTCGTTTTAGCAAAATCTGCGTGCAGCATGCGTTCCCGGACCGCACAGGTCCGGAACGCATGCAGTGTGAACATCAGACATTGCACTCTATGCAATGTCTGATGTCGTGCGTATCGGCCACCTGCACGCGTTTCCAAAACGCGGCTGGAAACGCGTGCAGTCTGAACGCTCCCGTAGTTAGCAAAATTAAATACCCCTCTAGACCATCAATTCCTCCCATATAACATTATACCAATCCAGGTTTTCTATACTTGCATAAACTACTCTATAAGTTAGCATTATTAAATCTAATCTGTTATTAACAAGGCCAATATTGAGATCAGAAGCTTTCCACTTAAAGGCTATGCACCAGTGCGAATAGGAGCATGTACCTATACATAACATGGAACTGTGGTTTAGTTAACTGAAGGCCCAATTCTTATTCCCAGGCTTTCGTATAGGGCAATACAGTCTCCTCTTCATGTACATTGAGTAACAGGTTATATAAGAGTGAAATAGTTCCCTTATGTCTAGAGAAACCAAAGTAAAGGGTTTCATAACTAGTGCATTCAAGGAGGTGAAGAAAGTTGAGAGATAAGAAAGTCTTATCTGGCAATGGCAAAAAGCTTCACCCAAAGAAATCTCACGGCCAAGTCAAAATTGATGAAAGAAGATAAATCAACCTCCCTGCCAAAACTTGGCAGTGGTAATAAGACCTTGGTCCTTCTACCAATAAAAGTCCTGAGGCCGAAAGAAAGTGGGGAAAAGGTAGAATTACCAAAGAAGGACAGCCGAGGGGAAAGAACTGATGCAAGTTGAAATTTAGGAGCAATGGTGAACCACAGCTTATACATTAGATATTTTATTAACAAATAGGTTATTTATTTCCCTTACTCATTGAGCAATGTAAAAAAAACAGAACACATCTGTTAAACTGTGACCACTAAAATATAGACTACAAAGGAACAAAACTGTACAGTTAGTTTTTTTTTAACAAAACAGAAAATATCTGAACTATGTAATCATATAATTAACTGTGATAATAGCTAAAAAGACACTGAGGCGGAAAACAGAATTATGATATAATGATTTGTATGAGTAGTACAGCTAAGAAATAAAACATTAGGTGCAGAGACATACGTTTAATATTGTTTCCAGTACAGGAAGAGTTAAGAAACTTCAGTTGTTATCTATGCAAAAGAGCCATTGAGTTCCACGACTTTCAAAGTCGCAGAGAGCTCTGTCTTCTGAAGCTTGTTAACTCAGCTGTCAGTCATTGTATCTTCTTTTTCTCTGCAGGTCAAAAGTTCACTAGCCTGCTCTGTAAAATCATTTAGAATGTTGAGTACTGTGTAAACTGCAAATATAAGAGAATGATGCAATGTTATTAAAAAAACTATGTAACTGAAAATGAAAATATGAGAATATTTTCTTTGCTACTAATGTTCTAGTAATTATCCGTACTACTCAACCAATTCATTATATCAAAAAAAAAAATGTCCGCTTCAGTGTCTCTTTAAGTTTCCATTTTCAGTTTTAAGGAAGCTTTAATCACATGCTTCATTCCATGGGGCTGCTTTCTATTTTTTAGATGTACAAAGAATTTCAGAGAATTGATGTGGATGTGTATATTGCTGTGTGTGATGGTAAGTTGTCTGTGAATTGATTCCTGGTAAAGACTGAAGTATCTAGAATTGTTCAAATCATGATTTTCACTTAATTGCTTAGTTTTATCTATGATATATATTCCACTTATATATGGAAGGTGTGAATGCCTTAAAAATGTGTGGGTAAAACTGATAAAACAGTGTGAGGACAGTAGATTCATATTTTGGACAGAGAATAAGACTGGTCCCCAAGAAGAGTGAATGATTTATAATAAACTCTAACAACCAAATCTAAATAGGTGAGAGAGCCTTTGTCATCTTAAAGAGAACCCGATGTGGGTCTTCAAGTAAAAAAAAACAACACGCTGCCTGATCTGTGGGGGTTGCTGGACCAGGCAGCGCTTATTACCTCCTATCCCCACCGCTCCTAGCTGCTGCCATCAATCACGTTCACTTCGGTGACTCACAACACTGCAGAGGAAGCGTCTGTGCTCTCCTGTGAGAGAATAGCGCTGATTGACGTGGAGGGGGTGGGGGAAAGGAGGGGAGCAGGCGGGGAGAGGCTATTAGAGCCTGTTAGAAGGCTCTGATAGGCAGGGAAGGGGTGTTTTGCGGACATTCCTTAGCCTGCAGTGGAACGCCCCTTCCCCGTTAGTTTACCGACATTTGAATGTTGCCAGATGTCACCAGATTCCAGGATGGCTAGCGGGGCGCAGCGGACACGGAGAGAGCTGCGATCAGGACACACAAAGGCATGTCCTTCAGAGGGGAACATGCCTCTGTGTCTCTTTTTTAGATTGAATAACCCTCCTCGGATTCTCTGTAACCCTCATCACACAAGACAACAAACACACACACTCTCACAAGTGTAGTGGCTGCCCTCCCCAAATGTAAAATGTCCCATCTGGTGTCCATACTCAAAACATTCTCACCTGTCTTGCTAGCGTGACTGTGACCACCATTACAAGTGCTGTACCACATGGCACTTTACAGGCACGCGCGGCAACAGGGGTCAGCGGAGGGTCCCGAGAGTCACACACAGCAGGACAGGTGAGAATTTGTACAGCACAGCCACGGGGGGGACATTTCACACTTTGGGGGTCCCTCGGGCACATTAATTGTTGCAAAATCAAACGTTACCGTTGCGCTCCTGATCGAGAACTTTCGACCGACATTTTCCAGCATTGATATTCTACTGACTTCGGCAAGAAATCGGTCGAATGATTGATGTGGTGGACCTGTTTTTGCGACAATTTTTATCTGATTCAATAAAATCACTAGATGTATGGCCACCTTTATTGTCCTCAAGATTACAGTGTGATTTTGCTTAGATTAAATTGTTTTATTGAAATAGAAGAAGGAAAATAACACAAACTAACTGAATAAGTGAAGATACTTATTGAATACATGCTTTTTACTCTTTACAGATAAGGTTTTGGGCCAGTTGGAGGCGTGTGATTTCTTCAATGACATGATAAAGCCTGGCATTTGTTTCCTAACAATCCATGATGCAGTACTACACATACAGAAGCAGAAGCGTCGCCTTAGCAACGGTGTACATGATATGGTATGATTACATTTTCAGCTGCTTATAGAACAAAAAGAATCCTCGCTAAAGGGGATTCCAGATGCCATGTTGCCCGTCAGTACAGCAAGGCTAATTACATCAACATTAATGGCAACTATAAATATTGCATCCGTTATGTTTATATTTTTGCAGGCTTTTTATCTGATGTGTAGCTGAGCAGTGTGATAGAAATAAAACTTTGGGGTTTTTTTTGTCTTTTTTTTTTAATTATCTCTTGGAGTAGTTTGCAGTTCCCTACACATATTCATCGTATCCAAGTGAAGCATGACCTGTAAGAATGAAGTATGGAAATAAGTGAGCCTACTTTTGTCCTTCAAATTACAATTAGACAGCTTGTCCCCCCAAAATTTAACAAGGCTGCAGAATATCCCCCAGCAACTTGATGTTCCTCTTGTCATAGTGCTCCTATTAGCAAGCAGTATGTACTGGTTTGTTTTGATCCCTGCTCCCCATGTCATGGAATGCCAGAGAGCAGAGTTGATGCAGGGCCCCAACCATCTGAAATCACTGGGGGGGGGGGGGGGGAGGATATGGATCTATACAACAGGAATACTGCATGTAACGATCGGTGTAACACAGAGAGAATCTGATTCTTCGCGATCTGCAGTATCCCCAAGAATACAGATATACCTGATTATTGGGGATCTGCAGTATCGCCAATAATCAAATATGACTAACCTCTGGATACCTGAGTAATATGAGTGTTTGGTGCAACAGTAATACTTTGAGGAGAATACCTGTGGAACAGGTATCAGGACAGTAGGCAATACTGTCCTGGAGAACAAGTACCTTCCAGTAACCTGGGACTCTCCCGAAGGGATGAGCCAGGCTAGGGGTAGGAAGAACCAGAACGTGAGTGACACCAAAGACAGAATGTCACTGACTGATCTGTGAACTATCTTTTAACTGAGAAGATAGTTCTCGAGGTCGGGCAAGCCAGGTCGGCAACACACGGACAGACAAAGTACAAAGACAGGAGGCTGATTCGGTAATCCTAAGGCACGCAGGGTTTGGCAACACAGTATCAGAAATAGCGAGGTACCGAATCAGTAACCAGAAGAGTGGTCAGGAAAGCAGAAAGTCATAACAGATAATAAACAATGCCTAGTCTTGGGTGTGAGCTCCGAGATCATCAACACCCTGGAACTAGTCTGAAGAATAACAGAATGGTAATACAGATTCTTAGACTTGGGTGTGAGGTCCTTAGTTATCAACACCCTGGAACTAGTCTGAAGTATAACAGAATGGTAATACAGATTCCTAGACTTGGGTGTGAGGTCCTTGATCATCAACACCCTGGAACTAGTCTGAAGTATAACAGAATGGTAATACAAGTCCCTAGGCTTAGGTGTGAGGTCCGTGATCATCAACACCCTGGAACTGGTGAAGTATAACAGAATAACAACACAGATTCTGACAAAAGGTCTGAGTGCTTCCACGTAGTGATCGCAACGGCAGACAACCAGAGAATGACCAGCACCCAATATATATAGTAAAGCGCTCTCCAGCGCCTCCCCTAAGTGCTGGACCAATGGTAACTGGTTGAATCATCAGCTGACCGGCTTGGTCAGCTGACTTCCTTCTAGCTGTCATAAAAGTTCTGCCTCTCAGCGTGCGCGCGCGTCCTTCTGAACCTGTGTGGACTATCAGTCCCAGCCACACCAGACATGTGTTGTAAAGCACCCGCCGCGCTGGACGCGGAGCCGGCCGCACCGCTATCAGAGCATGCGGCGGTTTCTCCGCGTTCAGCCATACTAGTGGATGTAGGCCTACGCGTGAAAACCGCCGCGTTGGACAGGGAATCAGCCGCCTTGTTCTGAGTAGACGCGACGGCTTTTCCGCGTTTTCTCACACTGCAGAGCAGGATGCCCCGTTCATAAAAGTAAGAGGCTTCTGTGGCTCCTGCTATGTTTTGTCTATGATCTCTGTCAACTGTCCAGCACCATCCCCGCTATCCAGCGATGGGAGCCCCTGAAACGACAGCCGACAAGGAGTGGAGAGCCACTACTGCGCCTGCGTTGGATCGCGGTAGGTAAATATTTACCTTTCCAATGTTTAGGGGCTTCCAGCGCTGGATTGCCAGGATATAGGAAAACAAGGAGCCTAATTAGCATCCAGAGGCTTCCTCCTCCTGAGGTAAGTATCCCCCAGAGGTTTTTTTTTTTATAATTATGGATTTTCTTTAAATCTGAATTATCACAAATATCTTCAGTTTAAAGAAAATCTATGTAGAGAATTAACACTTTTTTTATTCATTCTGATGGTGAGTAATGAGGGAGGGTACTTGGGGAGGTGTGGAACAAGGAAAGTTGGGGACTAACTGGACATTGGGTCTAATGGGCTAAGTATGAATATGGTGAGACAGCTGTCTTCAGATTTAATGGTATTTAACTTAATAAATATAGTGTATTGCAAATTAAGTTGAGTCTTGATTAATGTGCTCAATCTATGTTCTTAGAAACAATTGCCAACAACTTATTGATCTTATCTTTATACCTATAATGTCTGGAGCTGTGTGATTAGGTTCACAGGGGTGCGGTGCAACTGCTGCCCTGTAATGTACGAAGTGGCTGTTGCACTGCACCACAGTTGCACTGCAATGCACCACCTATAGCAATGCACTCAGTGTGGCTAGTGCATTGCAATATAACAGAATCCCAAAACACTGCATGTTATCGCAAAATGTGTGCATTAACAGTGACAGTGAAGCATACTTTTCATTGACTGGATGTGACGCAATGCACGGATAACATGCAGCACTACTTTCCAGATCTGTTGCATTCTTGCTGTCATGGAAAAAAACTTCCAAAAACTTCCCTAGGCTTACTGTGAAAACTTTTGTATACAGAAAACTTTATTTCTGGATCCATAGCTATCAAAACTACTGGATGCAGAGTGGCAAATGGGCACAGTTCTGTCTGCCTGCCTCCTCCAGCTGTCTGTTCACTTTACCTCCACGCCAGTAGCTGTTTTTGCCTCCTAGAAATATTTTTATTGTGTCTTTATCCAGTCATTGACCACATGCTAGTCATACTGTCTACATGCACAGTCTCTGTCTCATAAGCATGTTTCAGTTTCTTTCTTCACGGGCAGTACCTACATACGGAGACATCTCTTCGATATGCCATTTATGTGATTTTCCTATGTGGTATATACTAGACCGCCTACACACTGTATAAGCATCACTGCAATAATTGGTACTTACATTACAAATACACACTTTAAACAGTGGGACTATATTTTAAAAAGTGGAACAGATATGTAGCTGTTCCCAATAACAGCTAGTCATATTTTTGCTTAACTTGAGTGTTTTATATGCAACACCATCCTCCCTATACTGACACACTTTCAGTCTGTACCAAAAATGCAAGATAAATCACTCTTCACCAGAAATAGGAAGTACATTGTTGATCTTCTCAATCTCTTCAGGTCTGTAACTAATAGGGCCGTTGGAAAATGCAGTTGTACTGACGCCTTGTGGGCATTGTTTAAATTTGCAGCCATATATGGGCTTTTGTGTGTTGTTTTTTTTTTTTTTAATTGCATTACGCTGTTAGCCTTTGTAGCAAGATCCTGGTTACAAAGATGAACCTATGGGCTATTGATAAATTGCACTGCACTGTTTCACATGTGATTTTAATTTGCGCTTTACTTTTTGTATAGCAACATCCCTTGGTGAGCTGATTACATGGCATTTGGGCAGATCTTGAGCTTATTGCACAAGAAACTTTAATTTACTAAAGATTGATCTATGAACCATTTTAACCACCTGAATCACAGGATTGACTAAACAGAATTACATTTTTTTACTGCACATATGTGGAGGAAGTAGTGCATAATGACAAATTATTGTTTTCCAGGCTTCAAATATTCCAGAGTCTGGTTGTTTGGTGGAAATGAAAGAGATGGCGGAATACAAGTCAGCACATATAAAGCTCAATCTCCTGGAAGAGGTGAGATGATTATTTTGTAAGCATTTATGATTTTAGACACATTTAGATCCACAGTGCAAAAGTCTAGGCATTTTCCACCACACGTTATGAAAAGGTAAGCAACATTTCACGCAAACACTTTCTGTAGAAATTATAACATCAAGTAATTTAACCTGATGTGTGTTTCGTCTAATGTGCATTACAGAGTGCAGAGCAGAAAAAATAAGTCTAGACCGTTTCCACAAGGATATTAATGGAAACTATTCCATTGAAATTGCGTTGTTTTCAGTACTAATGCAAATTTGCACAAAAATTCGCATTAGCTCCCAAAACAATGCAATTTCAATGGAATAGTTTCCGTTGAATGCATTTCATTAGTCCTTTCTAGTCAAAAAAAAAAAAATCAGACAGCTTGCTGTAGATTTTTGCTGTACGCATCAGTTTCCGATGTAATGATTGTCAATTACGCTAGTCGCATGTGCAAATTCTCACAAGAATTTGCATAAAACAATGTAAACATTTGCCTATGGAAAACGCATGCAAAATGTAATATCCTTGTAGAAACACAGCCTTAGTAGTAGAGTAGGACTAGATCTAGCTTAATCATTACCTCGTGAGCAGTCAGGATATACAGGAAGTTATTAATGGGTGAACCACATTACTGGTTGAAGAAAAATGTATTTCCTCCGTCCAAAAACAGTTCAATTGTTTAGCTAATGCTTTAAAGACTACCAGAAGTGAAAAAAAAGTTAGATATCTCAGTAGTGGGAAGAATCTGGATGGTCCAGAGCAGTGGTCTTCAAATTACGCCCGCGGCCGAGTGCGGCCCGCCGAGGCTTTTTCACTGCCCCCCCCCAACACAAAATGTATAACTTATACTTGCAGCTCACCGTACCTTTAAACATCGGCAGCCCACATATAGAATAGCAATGCTGGCACCACCCATCCACATACTGTAGAAGCCAGTAAGAAGTCATTCACTGGCTTCCAATCCAATTCTGCATCAGGTAACACTGCTGTCCAATTGGGTGGCAAGTTGTCACATGGGTATGCTTCACTGTCTGGTGCCCAAAGACGTTCTTCGGGCGCCACGTGACTGAATGGCTGCTTCTCCACGCATGATTGGGGGGAATCTATACCTAGATTCAATGTAATTTTTTTCAACATCATTTTATGCATAAAAGGAAGAGACACAAAGAGCCCAATATCGTGTAGTAAGTATTGGATAAGGGTGGACAATGTAGGTAAGTAAAATAATACTCACAAACCAGGGTTACACTCTAGGCAACCACTGTAAATGCAGGTGGGGAGATTAGACCTGTCCCCACTCAGGATTAAGAAGTCGCTCTCTGTAGATCGGAAAGAAGGGGGTATATCACCCTCCACCAGGGGCAAAAACAGGTATCGTAAGAAGTGTACAGAGGCGCCAACAGGATAAAATATGCTAAAAACTTTAAAATTGCTGCAGAGGCAGTGGTGGACTTACCTCCCCGAAGCAAACATGAAACTGTCAGTTTTCAAAAAAATATAGATTTATTAACATACAGTGGGAGGCGAAAGTTTGGGCAACCTTGTTAATTGTCATGATTTTCCTGTATAAATCATTGGTTGTTATGATAAAAAATGTCAGTTAAATATATCATATAGGAGACACACACAATGATATTTGAGAAGTGAAATTAAGTTTATTGGATTTACAGAAAGTGTGTAATAATTGTTTAAACAAAGTTAGGCAGGTGCATAAATTTGGGCACCACAAAAAAAGAAATGAAATCAATATTTAATAGATCCTCCTTTTGCAGAAATGACTGCCTTTAAACGCTTCCTGTAAGTTCTAATGAGAGTCTGGATTCTGGTTGAAGGTATTTTGGACCATTCCTCTTTACAAAACATCTCTAGTTCATTCAGGTTTACAGACTATCCAGCAAGCTCATGGTGAACCAGAACTCATTGGAGTGGACACCTAGAGCTGAAGCATTATGAAATTATTCTGTACTTACTGTGTGAACAGAGCTGCTGAAAGAGAGGTGTGCAGACAGGTGGCTAGCCTTGGGGTAGTGCAGGCACCATACATTGCTGGTGTGAGGCAGAATAGGTATCTGTATTATGTTACATGGACAATCAATGGTGGAAGAGTTTGTGACACTGTCATATTTCCATGCATTTTTTTTGTATCATGACAGACCTACATAAAAGTAGAATTTTTAGTGATTTTTAATATATCATTAAATAAAGTACTAAAAGTGCATGTACAGAATCCTTATTGATCGCATTTTCCACAGGGTGTTTTCGACCCTTGATGATGTCCAATGCAGGACTAAAGAACTATACCAAAGATGTGCTAATGACCAACAAGAGAACATGTAGCTGAAGATACAATCCACTCATTAAATACAACAGAATCAGCTATATTGGAGGAATGAATCTGGGAAGGCTAAGCCTTGCTGTACTACTAACTTGGTGAGATAACACTGAAAACACAGTTAACACAAAAAAACACAGTTGGACCATGGTACACCCATGCACTGTCCAGAGGTCATCATGGAAGACTTGCAGCTTAAAAGCCACACTTGTGACATGGAAACAAGTCCAAAAAAAGAGATCAGCAGTTGCTCTGGACTGATGAGTTCACATTTGAAAGACTAAAAAGCAGTTTGTTTTGTCTCAGGCCTTGAAAGCAGCACAAGGATAAGTGTCTGCAGGCAACTAGGCTAGGTGAAGATTCCTTACAGATTTGAGGCTGCATTTCTGCACACTATGAATGATCTCATCCATGTACAGGGAAATGCATACCCATCCTGCAGTACAATCAGATAAAAATTTGTAGCAGACTAGAAAGCCCTTACTAAAACGTAATTGTTATTTAATCCCTGACGCATTTTCCGGCAATGCAATCTGATGCGGTCTGCAAAGACATCAGAAGTGCATAGACTGCACTGCCTGATGCTTTAATCCATCCCTTGCATTGAATCACAACGCATGGTTGCCGGCAAATATTCGCATACACATTGCAATTTCCATTCATTATAAAGCCAGTTGCGTGTTGTCCGGTATTAGTCATGGAGAGAATAAGAGAGAGACATAACAACAACATTTGTTTAGGTGATGTATTTAATGACTAACTGTCTTTGCAAGCTTTTGAAACTTTAAAGTTTCTTCTTCCGGCATGTTTTCTGAACCAGTTCTGAAACATGCCCGAAGAAAAAACTTAAAGTTTTGAAAGCTTGCAGAGAAATCTTGTACAGTTAAAGTGCCCATACATCAGAAGATTATGGGCAGATTCGACAGAGACAAATGTATCTCTAATCAAATCTGATTAGAGATAAATTTGTCTCTTTGTCAAAGCTGCCCATATACTGCAGGCTGATTTCTGTCTGATTTCAGAATGAAATTTTCAGGGAATCGGCCGAGCTTGCCGCGTCTTCCCCGCCTCTGCCCCCCTAGTGTATAAATGTGCCCCCTATGTGTGCATTTATACATTACCTGTCCTGTGTCAGGCTAGACGCGGTGTCTGTAACCTCTGGGCGGCTCTCCGTACACGCCACTGGCGCATAGCATCTGCTGTTAAACGCTATGTGCCGACCTCAGACGCTATGCTCCAGTGGCGTGTACGGAGGGCGCCCGGAGGTTACAGACACCGTGTGGAGCCTGACACAGGACATGTAATGTATACACACATGGGGGGGGGGGGCACATTAAGGGCCTGTTCAGACTGTCAGCGTTTGTAGAAAGCATATAAATTCAAGGAAACGCAAGTTGAAAAACGCATGCGTTTTCTTGCGTTTTCTATTGCGTTTTGCACACACACGTGACCCAGGAAAAAAAAAGGAATTATGGGAACCGCAGAGGGAAACGTATGCTAAAAACGCAATAGTACGCGTTTTTGATACGCGTCCATAGACTTTCATTGCGTCCGTTTCTATGCGTGATGCACAGAACTGCGTGCAGCAATGCGGAGGAGAAACGTATGCGTCTCATACGCATACATGTGAACGAGGCCATTAAAAAACATTAGTAGCCGTTTCTATGCGGAAAGTCTTCCTGTACGCGTTCTGGAAAAACGGCTAGGAACGCACATAGTCTGAACAGGCCCTTATACATTATGGCGGCAGCGGCGGGGTTTCGTCGCTCGTTCCAAAATTGGCCGATGTACTGCTGCACGCCCGATCAACCAACTTCACCCCGACACCTTGCACCAGGTGCGATTGATGGTCGCATCGTAGATCAGGCCTGCACTTGGTGGCACCGATTTTCAACCAATTCGATAATAATAATTGAATTGGTTGGTCAATCGGCCACTAAAGTCGCTTGATGTATGGGCACTTTTAGTCATTAAAGGTATCACCTACACAGCTTTTGTTGTTATGTCATCGCATCCATTATAATCAATAGAAGTCACTACCGCATTGGGAAGAATGGCATATAAATGCAAGAGCCCTTTCCTGCAGTGTGATTGTGGGGAAGGGGCATTACCATTATAATGAATGGAAATCACTACTGCATTGGGAAAAATCACATAGGAATGCATGGGCCCTTTCCTGCAGTGCGATTGTGGGGAAGGGGTCTTACTCTATGTCTTAGGGTGACCTGTCACATGGACAAGAAGTGATGTGAAATCTCCCCAGCAGGGATGCAGACCACAATATAAACCTTACATAGGTCTTAACGCATTCCTATTCTGTGGAAAAAATGGCTAGTTATATTTTAATTCTTATTATAAATGGTCCACTAAACCACGAGCCAGTATGCATACTATTTGCATAGGGATAGCAAAGACATTTTCCTCCAACAGGTACAGCAAATGGGGTTCTACAAGTTTTTATTGTTCATTTGCAGTTATGTGATGTAAATTCTCAGTGGAGCACATGATGGCAGGCCATGAGAGCCATGGTCACATGACGTGTGCAGCAGCTGAAAGGGGTCATTTCTTGTCATCCCGTTATCCTCAAATATTAAATATGGTTTTAGATTTATGAGCACAATATTTATATAATGCAGATTTACTGTAATGCCTTTATTTAAATAAATATATTTTCATGATGCTGATCTGTTGTTCACTAAGGTTTTCAATGTTATCTAAGCAGTCAGTATTGCATGTTTTATTTATTTAAAAAAAAAATGTACAAAATTGTCATTCAGTTGTTTTTCCATGTTCTACAAAGTTTTCAAAAAGAAAATATTTCAAAGAAATGTAAAGTTTTATTAAAAATAAAACAAAACAACAATCACTCCTGAGGCAGGAGATTCTGGCCCTGGGGATTTCTGCAACTGAACTGCACAGGCGTTGTATAGGGGTGTGCCAAGGTTCACAACCAGTGGTATTTGTACCCAATGGGCATCTTCAAAAGGGTCCAGGCTATAAAAAAATTAGAGTTTTAGAAAATGGTAGTCCTATATAAACTACAACACCAAATTAGTATTTCAGCTTATTAATAGCAACAGTAAATGCCTGGAAACTGTAAAAACAATTACTGTGTACTACTATGAAATGTATCTGTGTTGAGGGATGCTTGAGATAATCTCTACTATATTCAGGGGTATTTGGTGAGCACAGGCTTTCAAAACAGGTGTATATCAAATAATGTTAGATTGTAGGCCTTTGTCGATGCCCCAACCCCAGTATCTCCCTCTTAACCATGCAACTTCATCAATGGCACCTTTCCCAAGGACTGACACATACTGGAACTGTTTGGTCTCTGTAACCAGCTCCCAAATCGCATGATCATGTATCCTGTACCATGTTTGCCTTGTATAACCTTGTACTATGTCATATAACCTTGTGCTACATTTCTGTCTGATAATCCTTGTTAACATTGTATGTGTCCCTATTTATTGTCCAGTGCTGCATAATATGTTGGCGCTAAATAAATAATATTGTTGAGAAACACTGCTCTAGTGCACTTCTGCCCTGGCTATTAGAGAACATAACATTATTTGAATCTGCCATGTTGAGCACTTAAAATAATTTAATTTTTTTTAAAGAAAATGTTTTGCTTTACTTTAATCACATGCACCAAAATCTCACTGACAGCTACTGAACGTCTTTCAGGCTGACCCACAGTTTTCTTAATCCGACTGAAATGTGTAAAGCTCAGTTTTTAGGCAATCCAATTAAAACGGTAGTGGCTAGGACACATCCGGGCACTAATAAAATAAAAAATCCACTTACCTGGTGGAGTTTCCTCTAGCCCCTGGCAACCGTCCTGTCCCCTAGCTGCTGCTCCGCTCCACGCTGGTGGTCTGGGGTCCCCTCTGTTGAAAGATCCTAACTGCGCATGCGCGAGCGGCTCTCAGAGCTGCACTAACATCTGGTCTGCGCAGTACAGTCCAGATGACATCAGTGCGACCAGTGAGATGCATCCTGGAGTGCAGAAGAAGCCAACGCAGAAGCCGATGTGGCCGGAGCTCCGGCGAGGGCACAGGACAGCTGCCAGGGGCTGGAGGAAGCCTGGGGTAATTGGATTTTTTATTTTAAAGTTGCTCGGACCTTCCCTTTAAAGCACGAGGATCATCCATAATATCCCAGGAAAAAAAAATAGATATATTAGGAAACAAATACTAACTACTTACATAATATATGTATTCTATATAGTAAATAAAATGAAAACCATTCCAGACATTTTCCATTTTTACCAGTTCTGACTGAAGGCAAACCTGATGTAATTTACTCCCTAAGGCCAGGAACCCACTAGTAGCGCTTTTCTGAGCGCTTTGTGATTTGAAAGCGGGGGGGGGGGGGGCGGGGGGGGCACTGAACCGCTCACACACAGCCATCTTGGATATAAAATGTAGCATGCAAGATGAGATGATGGCATCGAACAATGCGAAAAGCTGTACCTGTCATTTATGAACTGCTTCCATTCAATCAAATGCAACAGTGGTTGATCACCATACACGTTGCTTTTATTGCCCGCCTAAACCATCACCGCCGCACAGAAGCCTGGGTAAGCCAGCCCTAAGGGCAATTGGGGTCATTCCACAGAAGCAACTGTCCTACAGGATTTATTGGAGCAATAGAAAGCGGAACTGAAGATTCTTGAAAAAAAAAGTTTCACTTACCTGGGGCTTCTGCTAGCCCCCTGCCCTGTGCCCTCGACGTCCTGGAAAGATGCTCCGGTCCCCCACCATGGCTCTGTTTCTGTTTCTCCGACTTTTAAGTCAACGTCCACTGTGCCTGCGCAGCCCTGGCTGCATGCGTCCTCGCTCTAATTCAGGTCACCATGGCCATGCTGCACATGCGCAAAACGGCCACGGTGACATGAGCAAGGATGCGCTCAGCCAGGGCCATGCAGGCGCAGTGGCTCAACAACTGGAAACCTAAACTAAGCCGCAGGGAGCATTGTTTCAAGACGTCAAGGGCACAGGGAGGCTGCAGGGGGCTGGCAAAAGCTCCATGTAAGTGAAATACAGAAAAAAGAAAGAGTACCCGAGAGCACTGCTATGATCATTAAATCTAGGATAATATGTGCGTATCTAGAGCAACAATATATGAAAACCAGTAAGAAGAAGATCTCACAACGCACCAAATTGTCAGAAAAGTATAATAAATAATCTTTATTTTAGCTCAGTAGAAAAGGTAATGAATACACTAAAAATACATATACGTAGCACAATCACAAACACTAGGTGAGGGAAACGTCACAGTAAAGGGTAAAATCACCCTGTAATAAGGGTAGGGTGGCTGTGGCGGCTATCGGGGGCACTGGCTCGGGGCATCTCACAAGTAAATTAGCGGCGGTTTGGCGCGCCTACATCACGCACCTTTACCTTGTGCTGGCTGCTCCAGCACATACTTGACACTTAGGACTTACTCATCTGCATTGTAGTGACCTGCTCTGGGTCACAAGTTTATGCTTGGCACATTTGCACAGGATTTGGAGACTAAAGGCCCATACACACGTCGGATTTTTCCGAACGACGGGTCGTTTGAACGTCCCGTCGTTCATTCATCAGCATGCCAAATCGGGCGTGTGTACAGACTGTCGTTCGGGTGAAAAAGACTGGTCTTCAAAATCAGTCTTATCACCCGAACGACAGTCTGTACACACGCCCGATTTAGCGTGCGGACGACTGAACGACGGGACTTTCAAACGACCCGTCGTTCGGAAAAATCCGACGTGTGTATGGGCCTATAGATATACATATATAGCATTGGATTGTACTTTTATTTATAGAATTGTGAACTCATGTTATATTCTTATTGAACTTAGTTTTGTATGCACATTTGTATGATGATTGTTTCTATCATTAAAAGCGCAGGTCTCATCGCTGCCCATTAACAAAATCTATTATTCCCCACCATATTGCCAGTCTGGGTATTTTACACACTATATTTTTCCCGCAGCCACCCTAGCCTTATTACAGGGTGATTTTACCCTTTACTGTGACGGTTTCCCTCACCTAGTGTTTGTGATTGTGCTACGTATATGTATTTTTAGTGTATTCATTACCTTTTCTACTGAGCTAAAATAAAGATTAATTATTATACTTTTCTGACAATTTGGTGCGTTGTGAGATCTTTTTCTTACTGGCCCCATGTAAGTGAAACTGTTTTTGTTTTTTTTTAATAATCTTCAGTTCCGCTTTAATACAAAGTATTAGAACACTGCAAAATGGCTTTTCAGTTGATGTAGAAAGCAATTTTGCTGTGATTTTACTAACCAGAACCACAAAAAGAAGGAAATCACAATTGCTGTACAAATCCCTAATGTAACGATTGGTGTCAGCAACACAGATTTTTCTGATTATTGGTGATCTGCAGTATCACCAATAATACAGATGCTATACCTGATTATGTGGTGATCTGCAGAATCACCAATAATACTAGTATAGCTAGACACAGGACACCCAATGTGATATAGTGTTTTGTGCAATAGTAATTGTAGAGATTATCTCCCGAGAAGCGGGAGATACAAACACTTCTGCAGCCTAGGATTCCCTGAGGAGCAGGGAATCAGGCTGTACTGCAGCCAGTGGATACCTGAGGAGCAGGGATCACTGTCTGGAGTAATATTGATGATGATTGGTCTGCAGCTAGGGATTCCCTGAGGAGCAGGGAATCAGACTGTACTGCAGCCAAGGATTCTCTGAGAGGCAAGGAATCAGACTGTACTGCAGCCAGTGGACCTTGGATAGGTAGAGACCCACTGACTGTACTGCACGATGGTCTACAGGGGAGCTGGTGACCATAGGCCTGATATAGCAGCTAATAACCACCTGAAGAGCAGGCGTCACAGGTATACAGTAAGGTTGATCACCCAGGGGCTAGGTGACAGCCAGAAAGGTCAGACAAGCCAGGTCAGCAACACACGGACACACAAAGTACAGAAGCGGAAGACTGATTCGGTATCCAGGTACAGGCAATGTTGGCAACAGGTAATCAGATGGGCGGAGGTACCGAATCAGTGAACAGGAGAGTAGTCAGGAAAGCCAAAGGTCATAACAGGTAACAGAAATCTCTCTTAATCCTAGTCTTAGGTGTGAAGTCCTTGGCCTCAACACCTGGGATCTAGTCTAACAGATGATAGTAACAATATAGCAATCTCCTAGTCTTAGGTGTGAGGTCCTTGGTCTCAACACCTGGGAACTAGTCTAATAGATAATAGTAACAATATAGCAATCTCCTAGTCTTAGGTGTGAGGTCCTTGGTCTCAACACCTGGGAACTAGTCTAACACATAAACAGTAGCAAGCAATAGTACTTTAAAGCTATAAAAGGAATCTGACTCAGTGTGAATTCCCAGCTCCGGCTGGTTCTAACACACTGTGGGATCTGTCTCAGGTCTGAGTGCTCACACGTAGATGTTCGCAACAGCAGACAACTTGCAAGTGACAAGCGAGTCCTATATATACTAAAAGCGCTCCACAGCGCCGCCCCAGTCTCTCAGCCAATCCGGAGCATAGCTGGAGTCAGCTGATCGGCATGATCAGCTGACTCCCCTTCTAGCAGCATAAAGGTCCTGTCGCTTGGCGCGCGCGCGCATAGTTCTCCATCTGTGTGCACTAGAAGGACCAGGCAAAGCGGCAGCAGCCGTCGGCTGGGACGCAGAGATAGCCGCCATGCCGCTCTGCCATGCGGCGGCATCTCCGCTATTCATTACACCTAGCATTAAATTCAAAATCAGTTTAAAATCACTAGAAATACCATATATACTCGAATATAAGCCGACCTGCATATAGGCCGACCACCCAACTTTTACCTAAAACAACTGGGAAAAGTTATTAGCTCGAGTATAAGCCGAGGGTAGGAAATGGCAGGTGGAATTCCAGGGTGAATCTTGCTTATAAGTCCTGTAAATAAATGCCCCAATAGAGCTACTGAATGAAAAGTGGAGCATAGGCAGATTCTAACTACATAGAATTGGCACTATATTTACACAGTTCTATCACCATATGCTAGTTTACTCCTGGGTCTACTGCGGGTCACTTTACATATTATAAGAGATAATGTAAGGTTAAATAATAGCTGTATCGTCCCCCTTGTAGTGGATGTGTGCCCCCACTATGCACAAATGTATAGACGATCTCCCCTTCGTAGACACAGCAGAGCTGTGTAAAATCTTACCCACCGTTCTTGTGATTGATACCCACACTAGCAGTGTTCTCCCCACCGTACATGTTATGGATGCGTGCCCTCGGGTGCATGACATTCAAACTCACTGATCCGCGCTGTCAGGTCTTCTAACTTCCGAGTTCCCGGTTGGGGGGTGGGCCAATGTATATGGAGAGCCATGGTTGCCATTCACACTGACAGAGCCGCACTCCGGGTCACCGCAGCACCATGACCTTTGCATAGGCAGAGCAGTGAGTGATTTTACCGGTCTGCGCTGCATTCTGTTCCTTAGCCTGTCAGTCCTGTCGCATCTCTGACGTGATCCCTCTAGTGAGGCGCCATTAGAGGGCATCATAGCAATTAGATGGACTGACAGGCTAAGCAACCGAATGCAGCGTTGGGCCGACCGGTATAATCACTCACCGCTCTGCATATGCGAAGGCCCAGACCCGGAGCTTGGAAGTTAGAGGATCTGACAGCGCGGATAGCAGTATAATCACTCCCCCGACCCGGAGATCGGAAGGATCTGACAGCGCGGATAGTGAGTTTGAATGGCATCTACCAGAGGGCACACATCCATAACATGTACAGTGGGGAGAAGACTGCTATTGTGGGTATCAAAACCGGCGGGTGGGGACACAACCGTTGCCGCGCAGCTCTGTTGTGCATATGGTGGGGGTGCGCTTGGGGGAAGACTCATGTATAAGCCGAGACCCCCACTTTTGAGCCACTTTTTGGGGGCCAAAAATTCGACTTATACTCGAGTATATACGGTAGCTTAGGAAAACCCTGTTAAAATTGCTCCAGAAAGAGGTTAGCAACTGTGTTTTACAATTTCTAGTGGGCCTAGCCCTAATAGTATATTTGTATGTGCCAAATTTGGGATTCTGGCTTTATTACTGTGAGAATGTTAGCCTTTTCCATTTTTTCCATTGATGTGAATGGGTGAAATCTGATTGGCTGTTTGTGGTTCCGCCCAGGTGTGCAAGGGGGGGGGACACGAGACCCCCAGAACATATCCCAGGTACTAAGGGATATGTATACCAAGATATAACATTTACTGAAATCAAAATGTGGACAGTACAATACGTTATTTAAGTAGAACAAGTATTTATCTACAGTACTTATATATGTTTTTTTCCTGGGATAGTATGGCTGCCCCTGCTGCTTTAACTACCTAACAACCGTGTCACGCCAATGGAATGAACGCAGCGGCAAGCCCAGGACTGCCTAACACCGATTGGTGTCAAGTCCTAGAGCTGCAGTTTAGCAGGGAGCGCGCGCGCATGCGCGATCATTCCCTGTCGGTTCAGTGATCAGCCTGCTAGCTGAGATCGCGGTTAGCAGGCCGTTAGTAAACGAAAGGGAAAAGAAATCCCTTTTGTTTACATTGGTACAGCGCTGCTATCTAGTGCAGCGCTGTAGAAGGGACACTCAGCTGTCCCTCAGAGTGGCAGGGGATCGAAGCCCTCTCATAAGCTGATGCCTATGAGAGATGGAGAAGAGGATGGATCGCCGTACTAATCAAATCAGGACGGCACAAGGTAGTGGGAAGGAGATGGTGGGGGAGGTAGGGAAACTCAGGCACTGCAAGCCTGTTGAAAAAAAACCACAGGATCGCAAGAGTGGTCAGAAACCTCCAAAAGAATGTCCTATTAAGGACAATAAAAGTCATTTGTGTGCTAAGTAGGGCTGTGCAGCAACCTGACAAAGCTGCACAGCCCTGTATTGTGAAAAATGGCCTGGTCACTAGGGGGGTGTAAGCCTGCGGTACTGAAGTGGTTAAAAGGAACCTGAAGTGAAAGTCATATTGGTGTCTGTTGGGGGTGCTCCTTTTAAACAATACCAGCTGCCTGGCAGTCCTAATGATCTCTTTGGCTGCAGTAGCACCTGAAACAAGCATGCAGCTAGTCTAGTCAGACTTCAGTCAGAGCACCTGATCTGCATGTTTGTGCAGGGTCTATGGCTAAAAGTTTTAGGTTGGAAGCACACTTTTTTTGTGCGGAAAACCATGTTTTTTTTCTGCCATACATGTTTCTGTTTTTTCCCCTGCATTTGCTGTGTCTTTTTCATGCATTGCCGTTTTTAATAAATATGCATATTCAATAAGTGAAATAATACATTATGAAATCATTTTTTCAGTTTTGTTTTTAAATCAAAAACACATGTGAATCGCATACGTTTTTGATCTATAGGAAAGCACTGTATGCAAATCACATGCGATTTGCAAACAGTATGTGGAAAGAAAACACTTCCTCTTCGATTTAAAACCTTTTTGTGCGGAAAACCATGTTTTTTCTGCCAAATGTGTTTCTGCCTTTTTCCCTGCATTTGCTGTGCCTTTTTCATGCATTTCCGTTTTGAATTTTTAATAAATATGCATATTCAATAAGTGAAATAATACATTATCAAATCATTTTTGTTTTGTTTTAAATCAAAAACACGTGCACATCGCATATGTTTTTGATCTCCTGCAGGAAAGCATTGTATGCGAATCGCATGCGATTTGCAAACATTATGTGGAAAGAAAAAACTTCCTCTTTGATTTAAAAAATGCACATAAAATTGCATTGTGAATCACACAGCAATGCATTTTTGTGCCATAGACTAACATTATATGTAAATTTGCATGCGTTTTCCACTATAAGGCTTAACGCCTGCAATTCTAATAAATGTTCTTTCTGCCTCAGATACAGATGATCATCACGACAGACAGGCTCCATATTCGTTTCACTTTAGATGTGCTTTAAAGTTAGCTCTGGACATAGGAATAAATTGACTCTTACTTACCTGGGGCTTGTTCCAGCCACTCTCTATGTCCTCCGGGTCCCCTCCGTTGATCCACTGTCAGTCATGACTTGCTGGGTCATGCACTGTGGCGCATGTGCTGACCTGGCTTATTGCTTACTTTCATTGCACTGCTATGCTGATGACAAACTGCTATACAGGTAGTCCCCGGTTTTACGAACGCCCGCATTACGAACGACCCGCCGATACGAACACCCCGATCCCGTCGTGATGACGTCATTTCCATGTCGGGGAAGTTTGAAGAAGCGGCTTCAAACGGCCCCAGAGTGCCGGCGCATGTCCCCGCAGCAGTGTTGGACTCACCTCAGAACCAAGTCCAACGCTGTCTGTCCTCTGCTCTCAGTCTCTTGCTCCATATAGCCCCGTACAGCCACCGCTAGATGCAGCATCCACTTGCACATGACATACAGGAAGCGGTGCGATGCTGCATCTAGCGGTGGCTGTACGCAGCTATTATGGAGCAGGAGAGTGGAGGACAGACAGCGTTGGACTCGGGCTGGAAGGTGAGTCCATAGGCAGAGAGCGAGGGGACAAAGCGGGGCACAGGAGTGCAAACATCATAGAGGCACAAGGGGTAAAATCGGAGGCAAAGGCACAGGAGGCACAACAAATCAAAAGGGTGGTACAAATGGAGGCACAAAGGGTAGAATTGGAGGCACAAAGTACAAATGGAGGCACAGGGGTACAAGCAGAGGCACATGGGGTACAAACAAAGGTACAAAAGGGGTATAAAAGGCATAGGGGGTACAAACAGAGATAGGGACATAGGCACAGAGGGGGGACAAACGTGCACAGAGTACAGACGCGCTGAAGGGACAAACAGGCATAGAGGGAGACAGAGAGGCACAGAGGGGGGCACTGGAGGAAAAGGGGGGCACATCGGATGCAAAGTGGACATAGATAGTACAGCGTTCCGACTTAAGAACGGATTCAGGTTAAGAACGAACCTACAGTCCCTATCTCGTTTGTTAACCGAGGACTACCTGTATATGTCATTCAAACCCAACATGACAGACCACATGCCAAAAATAAACACATGCTTAGCTGAGCTTCAAGAGTGGAAGAATGAAAACTGGCTTAAACTAAATGCTGACAAAACTGAGGTTATTGTCATCAGAGGCCAGCGCCTAACAGCAATGCAGCTCCAGACACGGTCAACACCACTGAGGTTAGGGAACTCAGACCTTACTAGCTCCATCACTGTGCACAGCTTGTGTTTACTGAGTGATGTGGAATGAAACTTCAGGAATTAAATCTCAGCTGTGGTGAAACATTCCTTCTTTCACCTAAGGCCCCGTTCACACTGCACGCGTTTCCAGCCGCATTTTGGAAACGCGTGCAGGTGGCCGACACGCACGACATCAGACATTGCATAGAGTGCAATGTCTGATGTTCACACTGCATGCGTTCCGGACCTGTGCGGTCCGGGAACGCATGCTGCACGCATTTTTTGTAAAAACGCGTGGCTGTCCCATTCACTTTTCAGTGATGGGATCAGCCACGCAACGCACACAAATGCGGATGGCGTGCGTTGCGTTCCGCATGCGTAGCCATCCGCGTTTGTGATGTGAATGGTGCCTACGGAATATGAAAAAAATGAAGCACCTCATTCCTACAGACCCTAGTTCATGCCTTCATCACATCACGGCTGGACTATTGCATTGCCCTCTATGCAGGCCATCCAAATAAAGACCTACACCACTTGCAGCTAGTACAGAATGCTGCTGCAAGACTGTTTGCATTGCCACATAACACCAATCCTTTGCTCACTACACTGGCTACCCATAAAATGGAGAATCCTTTTCAAAATTGGCATGCTTTGAAATCCCTACACAACTTAGTGCCAGGATATGTTGCAACTGTGTCACACCTCCCACAGATCAAAAAGATATAATAACTTTCTGTCATGCTGCCCCTACCATGTGGAATAGAATGCGATTTAACGCGGAAAAATCACTGGACACTGGAGCGATTTTTCCGCGATTGCGTTTAGCGCTTCTATAGCACTGAAACGCGATCGCAGGGAAACCGCCTGAAAATAGTGCAGGCAACATGTTTGCATTGCAAATCACCCAAGTGAGAACGTGCCCATAGGGTATCATTGCACTAGCGCTTTAAAATGCGCTAGCGCTTGAGCGTTTTGCAGAAATCGCCAGCAAAAAGCTCTAGTGTGAATGGGCCCTTAAATCAAAACTAAAAAGTCATTTGTTTAGTCTGGCATTTATGATCACCTAACTTTTCCCCTGTACACATCCCTATGTAGTCCTACAGGAGAAAAGCGTATTACAAATGTTTTGTTGTTGTTGACCAAAATATGATTTATTGTAATTGTAATCAAAGGTGTTTTGTTGCTGTGAGAGACAATAACAACTAAAAAAACATGGAAAACCCAGTGCCCCAAAGTCAGAGCTTGACGTGCATTGTAATGGGTGAAGTAAGTATTTGATCCCCTATGAGAAGAAGACTAGGTACTTGGTGGCAAAACCCTTGTTGGCAATCACAGAGGTCAGACGTTTCTTGTAGTTGGCCACCAGGTTTGCACACATCTCAGGAGGGATTTAGGCCCACTCCTTTCTGAAGATATTCTCCATAGGTTTTGAGGCTGATGTTTGGCAACTAGAACCTTCAGCTACCTCCACAGATGTTCTATTGGATTCAGGTCTGGAGAATAACTAGGCCACTCTAGGCCCTTCATCTTCTTTTCCTTGAGTCACTCCTTTGTTGCCTTGGCTGTGTGTTTTGGGTCATTGTCAAGCTGGAATAACCATCTACGACCCATTTTCAAAGCCCTGGCTGAGCAAAGGAGGTGCTCACTGAACATTTGACAGTACATGGCTTTGTCCATTGTCCCTTTTATGCAGTGAAGGTGTCCTGTCTCCTACCTAAAGCATAAAGTGTCTACCTCCACGTTTGACAGTGGAAATGGTGCTCTTATGGCCATAGGCACCATTCCTTTTCCTCAAAATATGGAGATATGGGTTGGGTTGATACCAAAATGTGACGTATAGGCAGATCGACCATGAGACAGATCTTTCACTGATCAAATCTAATCAAAGAAAGATCTGTTGCCTGGCCATACACCGCTGATCAGTTTCCAATAGATTTTAACATGAAATCTATTGGAAATCGGCCAAGCGAGACCTGCCTGGCCGCCCGCCAAGGGTACAATGTCACCCCAATGCCCATGCTCTGTAGACTCCCAGCCTCCTCCACTGTCACCCCTGTGTATGTGATTACTGTGAGCGTGTGTACTACATGCTACAGGCGCTCGCAGTAACGCGGGCACAGTGGTGACGGCGGAGGCCGGGAGTTGTGCCAGTGGACAGGTGAGAATTTCAGACACTGCACAATTGCAGACATTTTACACTTGTGGGGGTCAGTTGCATACATCAGTCATTGTGATATCCAACATCGTTACCACCATACACCCAATCAAGTGATGCTTTAAAGAGACTCTGTAACAAAAAAAAAAAGTTCCCCCGGGGGGTACTCACCTCGGCAGGGGGAAGCCTCAGGGTCCCAATGAGGCTTCCCCTCCGCTGTAGCTGCAGTCAGCCAGCGCTGGCTCCCCCGAAGTCTCCTGCAATCAATCCAGGCTCGACAAGCCTGACAAGGCTTGCTATATTTACCGCCCCTGGCTTCAGCGGGGGTGCTGTTGCGGCTCTCAGCATGGAGATAGGCGAAAATAGCCAATCTCTGTCGGGTCCGCTCTACTGCGCAGATGCTGGAGACTTGCGCCTGCGCAGTAGAGTGGGCCGACAGCAATCGGCTATTTCTGCTTAACTCCGAGCGGAGAGCCGATACTGCGCCTGCGCTGGAGCCGGGAAGGTAAATATTTACAACCCTGCTGTTCGGAGGGCCAGAGCAAGACCGCCGTGGGACGCAGGAGGATGGGGGAAGCCTCGATAGGACCCGGAGGCTTCCCCCTACCGAGGTGAGTACCCCCCAGGGGAACCTTTTGTTGTTACAGGTTTTCTTTAAGGCTCCTTGCACACTGCATTACGGTATGCTTCTCCCCTGCTCTGTGGAGACTTGCACATTTCAGGCAATACGACGCAGTGCGACAGAAGTATCAAAATCACCGCAAACCCAATGCAAAAGTCTGCAGCGCGTTACTGCATGATCCATACCTACTGCCCGGATTATGCAGGAATGCAAGTCAATGAGCGACGCAGGTAGTGTGCATGACGGAAGTATGGTGCAAAGTGGCACACTTGCATGGACCAGCAGGAATCCCAGTGACGTATTTCCTGCTCAGCAGGGAGTACAGTGCTGCCCATAATTATTCAAACCCCTGGCAAATTTACAACCAATTCTGATCGGATTGGTTGTAAATAATCTCCATTGATGGGCACAATATTTTACAAATGATTATAAATTAAAAAAAAAAAAGTCGTCCGATTTAAAGAGACACTGAAGCGAACTCATTTTGCACATTTTAAATAATAATTTGCTTCAGTGCTCTCATGCCAAGTAAACCGACGTGTCCCCGCCACTAAACGAGGGCTGCAGAGCCCCCAAATCCCCGGGGGCAATCCAGCCGGCATTCCTGGAAGGGGCAGAGCTTCAGCTCTGCCACTCCTGACGTCAATCGCGGCGCATCGCCGCCTCTCCCCGCCCCTCTCACTCTTCCTTCACAGAGAGGGGCGGGGAGAGGCGGTGATCCAGGCAGCGATTGACGTCAGGAGAGGCAGAGCTACGGCTGGAAGCTCTGCCTCAGCACAGCAAAATCCACAACCAAGTTGGTCGTGGATATTTGCAGAGGGGTTTGGGGGCTCTGCAGCCCTCGTTTAGCGGCAGGGACACGGCGGTTTACTTGGCATGAGAGCACTGAAGCGAATTATAAGGTAAAATGTGCAAAAATTAGTTCACTTCAGTTATTATCTGATCGCTCCAATGATTTCTCGGTAGAAATTGGATCGTTAGTGGCCACCTTAAGAGGTTTTACATTAATCTCTAGTTAACTGGCTTGCAGTCACTGCCATGTATCCCCTTGTCTTATTTCTCTGCTTCAAACACAATAGGGGAATGATAGCTGAGTGAGTTGTGCGCCCCCTCCTACTACCTCTGAGGCTGGAGCCTCTCTTGCATCTGCCCGGCCCTGGCTTGCAGTGCTTACCACTAAACATGCACGTTAATGGCAAAAAGCAAAACATACCTTTAATTGAATGGGCTCTATTCTCAAAGAGGCAAAATTACCGCAAAATTTTACCGCAAAATTTCCGCCAGCGGTAATCTCCGCATTTTTTCAGCATTCACTAATATTTTCCACATGTTTTCCGCATGCGGTAAAAAAAGTGCGGAAAACCATTATTCTTGCTGTAAACCTGCGGTAAAAAGGTTGCATTAAAAAATGTTAAATAAAAAAAAATCAAAGTCCAGCAAGCACAGCCCTTAAAGAGACTCTGAAGCGAGAATAAATCTCGCTTCAGAGCTCATAGTTAGCAGGGGCATGTGTGTCCCTGCTAAAACGCCGCTATCCCGCGGCTAAACGGGGGTCCCTTCACCCCCAAACCCACCCCCGCAAAACTTGGTCGCAAAGTTAGTCGTATATTTTCTCTTCCTAGAGGCAGGGCTAACGGCTGCAGCCCTGCCTCTAGTCGCGTCTATCAGACGCGCATCGCCGCCTCTCCCAGTGAAGGAAGACTGAGAGGGGCGGTCTGACAGACGCACGTGGGGCAGGGCTGCGCCGGTTAGCCCTGCCCCAATGCGGAAGCGCTCCCCGGCTGCACGGAGGGGATTTGGGGGTGAAGGGACCCCCGTTTAGCCGCGGGATAGCGGCGTTTTAGCAGGGGCACACATGCCCCTGCTATCTATGAGGTCTGAAGCGAGATTTATTCTCGCTTCAGACTCTCTTTAAGCCTCCAGACTTCATTAAAATCAATGGGATGCGGAATATATCACCTACTACTTGTAAGTGATAAAAATTGGTAAATAACGACAAAATGATGCGTCTGAACTGTTTTGTGTATTTATTTTTTTTGCGCAAAATACTAGTGTTGTCCGGATCATTAACGATTCGGATCTTTGATCCGAATCTCTTTTGTGAGTCGAATCATCCGAATCATCAAAATGAGTGATTCGGATCGCAAAGAGGGCGGGGCCAGGAGCGGCACGCCCCCCCTCTCAGCGGGCAGCGGGGTCCTGGAAGCAGAGCAGAGATGGATCGCTCTCTGTTGGAGGGGAGCCAGCCTTGCAGGGACAGGTAGATGACAGAGAGGGGACATGGGTGCCACTGCCAGATATGTGTAGAGCACACATACTGGCTGTTCTGTAGTGCTGCACAGTGAACAAAGTGGAAACTTTTGGCTCAGCTCAGTAACTTTGCAGCCAGCCTAGAAGGGCAGGCACTGTGATTGCAGGACAAAATGATCCTCTTGCACTGCTTTAAACAACTGCACTTCACTTCTGGGAATGCTGTGGGAAATGCTTTATTTCACTGTGCGGACGTTTGCATTCAAAGTATACAGATGAACATATAGGTGAAATATATGTAAAGCATATGATTGCAGCATGTGGGTATTGTGTGCAAAAAAACATTTCTGCTCTCCTCTCGTCCCTCCTCCCTTCTCTGTCCACTCCCTGCCCTCTGTCCATCTTCTCCTCTTATCTGTGTGGCCACCCCCCTCCCCTTCTCTGTCCACCGCAGGGAAAGTCCTGTCCTGCTAGTCATTTCACCCCCCCCCAATGCTTCCGTAGTAAAATGATGCGAGATTCGGATCAAGGATCCAGATCTTTTAAATGTTCCGATTCGAATCATCTGGGTCATTGAAAAGATCCGAACTTCGCATCTCTAGAAAATACCGACTTCTGCGGAACTTCTTCTGCATGAATCCCGCACATTTACCGCATTTTCTCCGCACTTTTTCCACATGCAGAAAATTTTGTGAATGTGAACTTGCCGTTATTTTGGTCCGTAACTTCCCGCATGTCCTTTACTGCATGCGGGAAGTGATTGAGAATAGAGCTGCTTAACTGTACAGTATGTTATGCAACGCGGTTGTACTGCGGCATAACATGCAGAAGGACTTTCTCGTTTTGGTGTGTGACTGTGAACGTACCTTTAGAAAGTCATTTTTATGGCATAGAGGTGACTGAGCATTTCCATTGCTGAGCCAAGCTATCTTTCATCACTTAACGCCTTCTTCTACTCCAATTCCATCTACATTCCATATTTTTTTTAATTAGCTGCTCTCCGGTCTCCGCCAAGCGTTAACCCTCTCCTCCACATAAAATAGGCTGGCATCACCAGAACGGCATAGTATGCCAGCATGCGACTATGTAGCCACACATTTTGTGCTTGGAGCATTTAGTGCAACTCTCCACCACCTCAGCCAAACTTTCGGTACTACTACTTGGTCAGCTATGTGCTCCTAGCAACTCGTGCCCATCCAGCCCATCCATCCCGCTATCCGACCTGATCGCCCCTTGTCTACCCAAACACCCCACTTCAGCGTTACCCTTCTCAAATATGGCCACCAGAGGCATAAGAAGTATCGCCTCTGACGTCATTGTCTCAGCGCCCGCCCTCTTCCTGCCTGACTTGTGACTTCTCCTGGCAGTGAGTGGAGAAGCGCTGGTAAGTTGTCAGCCTGGGATCTGGTGTCATTGATACAAAGCGGTATTCCATGTGATCGTACAGTATAACAATGTAGCAAGTGGCCGTCACAAATGTCCGATTCCCCGAGTAGGATAGTGGAAGCAGCAGCAGACTTACGTATGGATACAAGGAAGGAATAGTAATGAGAGGCGTGCTGTATTGCGGAAGATTTGACGCCGCTCTGCGCATGTTTATGTGTTCAGTGTAACAACATGGACTTTGCGCAGTACAGTACATTGATCTGTAGCCGCTCTGTGAGCAGAACCACGCTAGTTACTTGTGTTATCAAACTAGGTCCATGGTTGTCACTCAGCTTTCTTTCCTATGGCTTTATAGGTGCTTCTGGTCTTGTCACAAAACTATCTTTTTATAAGCTACGAACTGCTTTATAGGCTATAGTTGTACTGTTAACAAGCAGATATAATAGTACCCCTCGGTTTATAGGACATAGGAATGTAGCCTGAGGCAGGGATTACAATACATTTTTCACACAATGCAAAATCGCATATTACTGTATACACCTAAAGTACATTTCTTTCAGAGGAAAATGAGCCATAAATTACTTTTCTCCTATGTTGCTGTCACTTACAGTATGTAGTAGAAATCTCGGAGCAGTGCTTTTCAGCGCTGCTAGATTTGGGCGCAGCCGGCGCCTCCATAGACTACAATAGAAATCATTCCTATTGCAGTGCTCAGTGAGTAACGTCGGCTCCGTCAGAAGACAGAGCCGAGGTTGCTTAAAAAACAATAATTCGGCCTCCAGCAATCGCTGGAAGCCGAATTATTTCATCCCCCCGCTATCCATGGCGGTCTGTAGGGGGAATAGTAATTAAAACGGCCCGGACTTGTGCAGAAGCAGGATCAGCCATATACCGGCTGTATCCTGCGCCCAAGTCTACCGGCGTCTATTTCAAATGTACTCAGAAATCTGACATTACAGACAGATTTTGGACTAGCCCATCTCCTCATGGGGGGTTCTCAGAGTTTTCTTTATTTTTAAAAGCACTTAGTGAATGGCAGTTGCTCCATCCAACTGCCAAAGACGTGCACGATGAGCAGGGAGGCTGGCCAGCATCTTTGTATAAATCTTTTTCAGGGAATATCCTTATAAGGGGCCATTCACACTTGAGCATTTTGCTGGCGATTTCGGCAAAACGCTCAACTGCTAGCGCTAGTGCAATGATTTGCACTAATTGCCGCAAATCGCCCAAAACTGCTAAACGCAAATGCGTAGCCTGCACCATTTTCAGGCGATTTCCCGACGATCGCGTTTCAGTGGTATAGAAGCGCTAAACTCGAAAAAAATCACCAAGTGTAAATGGTGATATTTTTTTCCGTTAATCGTGCAAAATCGCCATAGCAAAATGCTAGCAAAAGCGCTAGCGTTTTGCGATCAGCAGGTGTGAATCGGCCCTAAAGAATAAAGGTCATGGTGAGAATCCCCTAGGGAGAGATGGACTAACCGAAAACCTGTCGGTATGGCCAGATTTCTACTACCTACTGTAAGTGACAGCAACATAGGAGAAAAGTAATGTATGGCTCATTTAACTCTGGAAGAAATGTACTTATTTGTATGTGTTTTAAAATTTTGCGACAGTTCCTCTTTAGACACTATTTTTTGGTTTCCTATAATAGACCTATCCAAACAAAACAATGGCTATCGTTTATAAAGGGGTGTTCGGTAAATAAAATCAGTGCGTGAAAACACCGCATTCGGTAGTTTAGACTTCAGTGTGTTCATTCATAAAAATGTTTACAGTTGCGCTAGCACTGCGGTGATTTCCCGAACGAGGCTGGAGTAACAGGAGAAGCTGCCCGAGTCCTCCGTGCACTGCTCTCACTGCTGCTGCTTGGGAGGTCTGTCCATTAACTTAAAGGAATACTGTAGGGTGGTAGGGGGAAAATGAGTTGAACTTACCCGGGTCTTCTAATGGTCCCCCGCAGACATCCTGTGCCCGCGCAGCCACTCCCCGATGCTCCGGCCCACCTCTAGTTCACTTCTGGAATTTCAGACTTTAAAGTCTGAAAACCACTGCGCCTGCATTGCCGTGTCCTCGCTCCCCCTGATGTCACCAGGAGCGTACTGCACAGACCATACTAGGCCTGCACAGTACGCTCCTGGTGACATCAGCGGGTGTGAGGACATGGCAACGCAGGCGCTGTGGTTTTCAGACTTTAAAGTCTGAAATTCCAGAAGTGAACTAGAGGTGGGCCGGAGCATCGGTGAGTGGCTGCGCGGGCACAGGATGTCTGCGGGGGACCATTAGAAGACCCGGGTAAGTTCAACTCATTTTCCCCCGACCCCCCTACAGTATTCCTTTATGTAATCAGCATGCTTATCGCTACTTCCAAGGGAGCGGTATTCCCTGTCCTCATACCGCCTGCTCTCATCTTTATGAATTGACATTTAGGAACATTTGTTAACATAATCACCGCACAAGGCGGTAATTTATTGCTCTGCTCGGGAATGTCAACTTTTGTTGTGGAAACAGCCTTTATGAATAGACATTTTGCTATGTGCTCGGTAAAGTCAGCTGTTTTCAGCATTTCCGCATGCGGAAATGCTTTATGAATGATAGCCAATGTGCTAGAAGACATAGTAGTTTTTAAAGGACCACTATGGTGAAAAAAGTAGGCAGTTAAAATCTGACAGAACCGACAGGTTTTGGGCCAATCCATCTCCTCATGGGGGATTCTCAGGGTTTTCTTTGTTTTCAACAGCATTTCCAGAACAGCAGCTGCAAAGTGTAACTGACAAAATAGTGTGCAAGGAAATAGGGAGGCTCCCTGGTAAACTACTATTTTGTGAGTTAAACTGATGTTCAGGACGGAACAGTGCTTTTCAGCGCTGCTAGATTTGAGCGCAACCGGCGCCTCCATAGATTAGAATAGGAATTACTTCTATTAGGCTCTCAGTGAGTAACGTCGGCTCCGCCAGAAGACGGAGCCGAAGTTGCTTTTAAAACATAATTCGGACTCCAGCAATCGCTGGAAGCCGATTATATCATTCCCCCACCATCCATGGCGGCCTGGAGGGGGAATAGTAATTAACACGGCCCGGACTTGTGCAGAAGCAGGATCAGCCATATAAGAAGCAGGATCAGCCATATACCGGCTGTATCCTGCAGACAAGTCTACCGGCGCCGATTCCAAATGTATGCGTTCAGGAAATGCTGTTGAAAACAAAGAAAACCCGGAGAATCCCACATGATGAGATGGACTGGCCCAACACCTGTTTTGTCAGATTTTAACTGCCTATTTTTTCGCGATAGTTGTCCTTTAAAGCGAACCTAAACTGAGAAGGATATGGATTTTTTCTTTTAAAATAATACCAGTTGCCTGACTCTCCTGCTGATGCTGTGTCTCTAATACTTTTAGCCACAGCCCCTGAACAAGCATGCAGATAAGGTGCTCTGACTGAAATCAGACTGGATTCACTGCATGTTTGTTTCAGGTGTGTGATTCAGCCACTACTGCAGCCAAAGAGATGAACAGGACTGACAAGCAACTGGTATTTTTTAAAAGGAAACATCCATATCCCTCTCAGTTAAGGTTCCCTTTAAAGTGACCCTTAAAGGATACCACAACTGACATGTGGCATAATGAGATAGACATGGGTATGTACAGTGCCTAGCACACACATAACTATGCTGTGTTCCTTTTTTTCTTTCTCTGCCTGAAAGAGTTAAATATCAGGTATGTAAGTGGCTGACTCAGTCCTGACTCAGACAGGAAGTGACTACAGTGTGACCTTCACTGATAAGAAATTCCAACTATAAAACACTTTCCTAGAAGAAAATGGCTTCTGAGAGCAAGAAAGAGATAAAAAATAGGGAAATTCTTATCAGTGATGGTCACACTGTAGTCACTTCCTGTCTGAGTCAGGACTGAGTCAGCCACTTACATACCTGATATTTACCTCTTTCAGGCAGAGAAAGAAAAAAAGGAATGCAGCATAGTTATTTGTGTGCTTGGCACTGTACATACCCATGTCTATCTCATTATGCCACATGTCAGTTGTGGTATCCTTTAAGCCCCCCAAAAAATATAAGTTTTTCTCACCTGGGGCTTCCAATAGCCCCCTGCAGCTGTCCGGTGCCCTCGTCGTGTCCCTCCGATCCTCCTGTCCCCGCCGGCGGCCACTTCCGGTTTCGCCGTCAGCCGCCGACAGGCTGGGAACGTGAGTGATTCTTCACGTTCCCAGCCACAATAGCGCCCTCTATGCTGCTTATAGCAGCAGCATAGAGGGAGCTATTGTGGCTGGGAACAGCTGCAGGGGGTTATTGGAAGCCCCAGGTGATGAAAAATCATTTTTTTTAGGGGGGGCTTAAGGATCACTTTAACCACTTGCCGACCAGGGGTGATTTGCCTGATCTGTGCTGCGTGGGCTCTCCAGCCCGCAGCACAGATCAGTATTATGCCAGGGCGATCAGACTTCCCCCCCCCCCCCCTTTTTTCCCCACTAGGGGGATGTCCTGCCGGGGGGGTCTGATCGCCGCCGGCCATCTGCGTTTTGCGGGGGGGGGCTCCTCAAAGCCCCCCTCCGCAGCCATTTCCGCCCTCTGCCTCCTTACCTCCCTCTCTCCGTAATGCGCAGGACGGAGTTCCGTCCTGCGCATTGAAGGATAGGCTTCCGCCAATCAGAGGCCGGGGATCGCCGATCTGCCCTACGGCGCTGCTGCGCAGCAGCGCCGTATGATGTAAACAGCGGGGATTTCTTCCCCGCGTGTTTACATTTTGCCGGCGAGCCGCGATCGGCGGCTCTCCGGCTGTTCACGGAGACACCCTCCGTGAACTGACATGGAAAGGCCGCTCGATCGAGCGGCCGTTTCCATGGTAACTCGCAGACGACCAGTTTACGCCGATCGGCGTTAGCTGGTCGTCAAGAGGTTAAGCAGTGTATGAACAGCCGGTACCGTTTATTACCTGATCCTCAGTAGAGTATATGCCAGTGTCAATTATTTTCTTCCACACACATTATGACAGTATGGGTGGATGTAGCCACTGCGTCCAGACCAAGCTCCATGTAACCATGCTGTTTGTTGGTGGGAGCTTGACTGTGAGGAGGTTTCTTCATTGATCCAGACAGTGAACCAATGGGGAGTGCCGGCGGGAGCTCTAGGGCCCTTTTCCACTAGATAGCGCAATTGCACAAGCTGCTCTTTACACTAGCTGCGATTGCGCCATATAGCCTTCGGGAACAGAGAGCGATCACGGCAAGAATCACATAAGTTGGTGATTGCTTGCAGGAAAAACACAGGGCGCACTAGAGGGAAATGAGCACTGTGAATTACATGTAAATCATGGTGCTCTTGTGATTGGCAAACCGGCTGCGATCCACTTTCAGAAGCAGATCACAAGTAGTGGAAAGAAAAATTGTCCCTAATAAAGTTTAATATTCTATTTGTTAACCCTAAATAGGTATAGTGTCAAAAGTGACCCTCTGTACCTATTTACCTGGAACAGACATCTGAGGCTCCCCTTAATAAAGGGGGTTCCCAGATTCTACTCAAGCCCCCCAGGACATGTGCACCCCTACCTCCTCCTTGGCACCAGAGGTGGTGAAGAGACCCTTGTTCATATTTAACATGAACAAGGGCTCTGTAAGAGACAGGTACGTTTTGTCACCCTCTTACAGAGGCCCCCCCCCCCATATCATGTACAGTGTGGGCTGGTATGGCTAATATGGGGGAGCCCTACTGGTTGACTGGCTATACCAGCATACGGGGATGCTAAAAAAAAATTTCAAGAAAAAAACCAATATGGTCCCACCCCTCCAGAGATTTAAAGAGACTCCGTAACAAAAATTGCATCCTGTTTTTTATCATCCTACAAGTTCCAAAAGCTATTCTAATGTGTTCTGGCTTACTGCAGCACGTTCTACTATCACCATCTCTGTAATAAATCAACTTATCTCTCTCTTGTCAGACTTGTCAGCCTGTGTCTGGAAGGCTGCCAAGCTCTTCAGTGTTGTGGTTCTGTGATGCATCTTCCCCCTCCAGGCCCCTCTCTGCACACTGCCTGTGTATTATTTAGATTAGAGCAGCTTCTCTCTTCTCTCTTATCTTTTACAAGCTGGATAAATCCTCCTCTGAGCTGGCTGGACTTTCACATACTGATGAATTACATACGGGCAGAGCTGTCTGCACTCTGCAGTAAGAAACAGCCTGACACTTCAGTGGAAGATAGCTGCAGGGGGAAAGAAACACACAAATGATCTCTTGAGATTCAAAAGGAATGCTGTATACAGCCTGCTTGTGTATGAATGTATTTTCTATGTGTGGACATACTGTACATCAAGCTACTTCCTGTTTTGGTGGCCATTTTGTTTGTTTATAAACAAACTTTTTAAAACTGTTTTTAACCACTTTTAATGCGGCGAGGAGCGGCGAAATTGTGTCAGAGGGTAATAGGAGATGTCCCCTAACGCACTGGTATGTTTACTTTTGTGCGATTTTAACAATACAGATTCTCTTTAATGAACCCCTTGTCACCTATGCAGGCTAGTATAGCTAAGGTGGCTGAGTCAATCTGTGGGGCTCGACCATACTAGCCATATCAGCCCACATGGTATATGATATGGGGGGCTCTATAAGAGAAGGGCTATAAAGCCTCCCCCTCTCCTAGAGAGCACTTTTACATATCGTGGACAAGGGGCTGTTCCCCATTCCGGTTCTCAGGAGGAGGTGGGGGTACAAATGTTTGGGGTGGGGGGGGGGGGGGGCTTATGTTGAATGTGGAATCTTCTATATTCTTCTGTTTTTTCATTTGTCACTTTCTCAAATTATTTTTTTTCCTTTAAATCTTGATTGACGTATACACGGGCATTGGGCCCTGTCGCTTGCCACTCACCTGACGTCTGTGCTGCATGCCACACACTGCTAGGTAGAGCAGGTTAGCTGGCCTTCCTCAAGTGTAATAACTGTGGACCCTTTGGCTGTGAATTGGTAGTACGCAGCAGGTGTGTCCGTGTCATTTGTACATTAATAGTAATATAATATGTACTTGTTCAAAAGACAATACAGCACTAATGACCTTTTAAGCCACTTGGGTACAATGGACTTTCCTATTATCTGTTTGTAAAAAGTAACCCAGCGAATATTCCTTATTGGCTATGTGTATATTTGTCCACCTTTGAACTCGGATTCTTGATGCTAACCATTTTCCTTTTTATTCATGTGAATATACCATTTATATTTGATAATCTTTTCTCTCCTAGACTTAAGCTTGCAAGATGACCTTTCAGTGGACAGCAGTGGCTTCATTTCTATATGGAGAGATAGCAGTCCTCCTAATACTTTGCATCCCATTTGTTTCTCCATTAAGGTATTTAAAAAGAAGTACCGGTAATCTTATTTGCAATGGACATAATATTTTATCATGCTGTTTTGTGTGTGTAACTTAAACATTAATGTCACAAGAACATGTTACTTAAAGAACCACTATCTCGAAAAAAGTAGGCAGTTACAATCTGACAGAACGGACAGGTTTTGGGCTAGTCCATCTCCTCATGGGGGATTCTCAGGGTTTTGTGCAAGTGAATGGGGAGGCAGGCTGGTATCTTACTATTTTGGCAGTTAAACTGCTGTTCAGGAAATTCTGTTGAAAACAAAGAAAACCCAGAGAATCCCCCATGAGGAGATGGACGGGCCCAAAACTGTTCTGTCAGATTTTAACTGCCTACTTTTTTTGCGATAGTGGTCCTTTAAAGTCCAGTGCATGATATTATTGGCCATTACCAATATTACAGCGTTACTGATCTTATTTGATGTTAGTTCAGCTTTAAAGGGTAACTCCACTAATAGTTGACCTGCTTACAAAGTTTAAATCTATGCACACATGCTTAACAAAGGTCAATTGACTGATTTCCTCCAGTGATGCTTCCTCAGGGCCCGTTTCCACTACTGCTTAAATTGGGCTGAAGCCGCAGCATTTCCCCGCAAGCAAATCGCACAGGGAAACTGCCATAGGGGATAATGCTGCCACCCTCCGAATCGCTTGCCTCAGCAATTTGGCCGACATTGCAGCATTTTTTGTGCGGGAGGCAGAGAATTCCATAGCCATGCATGGCACGGCTTCCGGGATTTGGCTGCGTACTCGCTCAACAAGGAAGTGCCATCGGGTGTCTTGCTGGACGCATGGCGGTGAATTAATTCTATACCACACTATGCGCTGCCTCACAGTCCGCTAAAATTGAGGAAGTCCAGAGTCTCACAGTACTCAAAAACAGGTCCTCTTCAATCTTCAAAACGTCAGTCCTCATGCAAAGACAGAAAGAACAAAAAACATCTTCATCGCATAGGCTGCCAATTCAATCGAGAAGTCCTCCACCAGTTATGGCCCGTGCACAGTAACGACCAATATCGCCATCAGCTGTGCACACCACCACCCGTGGTGACCGCTCTCACCTTATGCTATGGCTGCCCAGAATGTTTGGCAGCTAGTTTAATTTTCGGCGACAGGCCTGGCCACGTGTCTGCTTCTTTGCGTTCTAATCCACAATAGCATCCTGTGCCTGTGCAGGATGCTATTGCAGACAGGAATGCAAAGAAGCAGATGCGTGGTCAGGCCTGCGCAGGCGCAGTGCGCCTGTGAGATGAAAACAAAACTAGCTGGTGGCTAGGATCCGCGAGTGAATGCGAGGGCACAGGATGACTGCAGGGGGCTGGTAGAACGAACACGGTAAATCCAGCGCTGGAGACTTGGGCGCAGCAGCGCAGGAAACTTGGGTGCAGCTGGCGCCACCATAGGCCGTAATAGGAACTACGGCTATCGCAGGCACAGGGAGTTACTTCAGCGCCGTCAGAAGACGGACCTGAAGTTGCTTTTAAAACAATAATTCGGCTTCCAGCAATTGCTGGAAGCCGAATTATTTCATTCCCCCACTATCCATGTCGGCCTGGAGGGGGAATAGTAATTAACATGGCCCGGACTTGTGCGGCAGCAGGATCAGCCATATACTGGCTGTGTCCTGCGCCCAAGTCTCCGGCGCCGTTCTCTCTCGTACGCTGGTAGAAGCCCTAGGTGAGTAAAGCTCATTTTTTATTTCAGGATTAAGGATCACTTTAAGGCCCATAGCCACCAGAAGATTGCGTTGAATTGTCAACGTCGAATTACTGTTGGCGTAATACTGTTGGCTGTGTCCTGCGCCCAAGTCTCCGGCGCCGTTCTCTCTCGTACGCTGGTAGAAGCCCTAGGTGAGTAAAGCTCATTTTTTATTTCAGGATTAAGGATCACTTTAAGGCCCATAGCCACCAGAAGATTGCGTTGAATTGTCAACGTCGAATTACTGTTGGCGTAATATCCCATAACATCGTTCAACAAAAATGTAATCGATGTTCAACGAAGGCCGATTCCGATCTCCATTGACCCTTGCGCTAATTACCATGATCATTCAACATTTCGTTGCCGCCCTTTGTTGTTCCCATGGTAAGCGGTTGCTGAAGATTGGGGAACGAACGTTCATCACATCTTTGATCGCTGCGTATCCTCCGCTCCATCTTCCAAAGACGTTTTAGTGGGTATTCAGCCTTCCATCCTCTGATAATCTTCCATAAGATGGGAAGCATCTGCAATGATCAGAGTGGAGAATGTCAGGCTTGCTTGCAGTAAATAATGACCAGCGTGTCTAAAGGCCCGTACATACTTGCTAAAGATGCAGATAATTCTGTGTAATGTTATGTTGCATTTACATTTTCATCTGAAATAATTGTCTAAAAAAGTTGGTTAGTTGTGTTGGGCAGCAATCCAGAAATCTGATCACTGTGCTCTCCGGCTGCCTAGGTTATACTTAGTACAGCTTGGTCAGTTGTGAAACTCTCTGGATGTAATATAATCTCTTCTGTATGGCTTACTAACACTTGAGTCACAAAAACAAGTTTTGAATATGCAGTGACACAAAAACAGATATTGCCGAGGTAATTGAATAAAATCTGAACTAAATGATCTTTTATTATGGAAGGCATAGTGATGTTTGATTTTGGTACAGTGTTATTGGTGCTGAGGCTTTTGCATAAATGAAAGTGATTTATTACGTGAATAATGATTATCTAACACAAGCCATCTAGATAAACACAAGACAAACCTAAATGTTTTAATGAGCCTGAAGCTAACCTTTTAAAGTTAAACCTCATTATAAAGAAAGAGGCACTTCCTCAAGTTCAGTGCTGCTCGGGCCTGTGCTCACGTGGCCGGGAATGTTCTGTGAATCTGTATGTAAAACAGTTCTACCATAATGTTCCTAACTGAATTTATATGAGTGTTGTTAAAGGAAATAAACTTACTCAATGAGACTCCTCCATTTCGTGCCAATGAAAATGAAATCTTTATTCACTCAGCTGAGGACCCTTTTATATACCAGCATTTATTAAGGGAGAAACAGGCTAGCTGCAGCCCGGCTAGTCACAAAAGGGTAGAGACTTCCTTCCTCGGTAAATCTTTATACCCCAGTTAACATGCTAATATATTCCTCCCTCCAAACAGTCTGTAATCCCATAAGTCCAATGAGCAATGTCCAGTTTCTTCTTCTGGGTGTGTCCGGTCCTCCTCTGTGTCCTTCATAAATAATTTAGAAGTCAACAGGAACAAGAAATCTTCTGTTCACCAGTTTCCTGTTTCGTTTCTCTCACCTTCAGGAAACTGGTTTAGACTGGCCCCTTCAACCTGCTCATTCTGCGCCTGGCACAGAATGACACTGGGGGGAGGTTTTGAAGATTGTTCTGGTCTTTTACTGTGAAGGAATATAGAAAGCTGTGCACAGTGAATGGTTCAAAACATATATTCAGTGATATCGTGATAACTCCTTGGTTAACAATAATCCTTTTACTTAAAGTGTCACTCCAACACAATAATCTAATCTTGTGCATGTGGTCTGTATAGTCACATAGGTTACACAGGATATACATGATATACAGGGTATACATAAAGATTAACAGATTTAATTATAAAATTCTTTCCACATTTCCCTCCTGTTTATAATTAATACTGTGGGTTGTGGCTTGATTATATATGAATATCAAAAGGAATATTTACATTCACATTTCTGTGCTTATGCTTACTTAAGCCTCAGGTATCTGCAAATGTGTCTCCACTACAGGGGTCAGAGGTTCAAGCAAACACAGCCTTCTACTCCCCTTTGCTGCAAATGGGTATGCACTACAGCAAGTCAAGGCATAGAAGTTAAATGCTCAAAAACAAAAATCAGGCTCTGGCCGTGAGCTGGAATTATTGCCTCACACGTTGGCCTGGCCATCTCCCTCCAGCATACCATCATAATCTCCTCCCAAATCACCGTATGCTTCTTCATCATGCTGTGCTAAGGCTGCATACATAGTAATACTCATATGCTTATCTATCAACCTTGCAAAAAATGTTCTCAGCATTGGAAAAATACAGCAGGCTAGTAGGAACAGAACCATAAGAACAGTTAGAAATGCGATACCAAAACTCTGAAAAAATGAAGTCCAGCTTCCAAACCAGTTCTGTAACCAGTCTGTTATTGGGTTTGAAACACCTGAGTTTCGTTTCAGCTCTTCGGATAGGTCTTTTAACTGCTGAAGAGCCACTGTCACTTTTCCATCAGGGGATGTATTATCTGGAATGTAGGTACAACATTGTTCCCCAAAAAATTCACATACACCCCCCTTCTCTGCCAACAGCATATCTAATGCAATTCTATTCTGCAATGCTGTTAATGATGTTGCTTTCAGTTGTTCTGCCAAACCTTCGATAGCATCTCTAGTATAATTAACAAATCTTTGCTGATTGTAATAAATGTAATTAATCCAATCTACATTTTTGTTAACTGTTGGCCATAGGAAAATGGACTCAAACCCTGCAGCAATTTGGTTCCTAGCCTTGAACTCGTCTGGCACCCCTCTGGGGACCCCTATTGCATCAATATATACATATGGGTCCAAACTCCCTTTTGGTGCCTCCCTTTTACTCCGGTGTACCTTTTTATCCACCAAAATTTTAAAGGACTCATAGGGCAATATAATGACATGTTCTATCATCCAGACAGGGGCACACAACCCTTTCCATTCTGGTGGCAATGATGATTCTGCTTTGTTGGGTTCACAAGTCCACCAAGTATATTCTAACTGCCATTTTGTTCCTAGGCTCAACCCTTTATCGTTGGTTATTTCCACTATTTCTCCACAATACTTGATCATCGGATGGTTACTGGGGGCAGATCTATTATAGCACGTAAGATTGCTGGCTGTAGCGAATGCACGCTGTGGCGTGCCTGGTACCTTCATACGGACTCTCTCTGTGGTACAGTTCAGTGGTTGATTCACACTTATCATACTTTGTATCATACATTCTAGTTCAGACCCACTCGCCACTACTGGTACCAGAGCAATCTGCGGTCTAGCCGCTGCACACACAATACAGTCAGACACATTCATTTGATTTGCAGTAAAAGTTGCCAAAGAGGTCCAAAGATTCCCCCTGTATTCTACCTCGTTTAATAGATGGAGTAGCTTAGGGGGTAGCTGCTCTCCTTTCACTAAAACCTTGTTACTAGTCACGTCCATTCTGTTAACACTGTTCAATGAGGGTCTGTCAGTAGTCTTTTTGTCTGGCCTACCATTTCTGTTCAATGGAGGTCGTTCAGTGGTTTGTTCGGGTCGAACAGTGATTGTCATTGTCATAATAACATAGGGATCTGTCCCTGGGATCGTAACCCCAAGTACGTATGTGCCAGTATCTGTCGCCTCGGGTCTTTTTAATATTATCCAAACTTCATTTGCGACCTTCTGGATGCTTATTCTGTCGTACAGGTTTATGTCTTTGGGATCTAACTTTGTACTCGATATCTCCCACCCAGATGGATTAGTAGTCTTCCACACATCTTTCCAGCTCAATATGGGTAGTCTGTCCCTTGCTCCCAAGTAAAAGTTGTAGTTAGTTCCATACTTATCCACAAATATTTCAGCGGGCTTTAGCCTAAACACTACATTGTCCATACCAGGTGAGATGGTTGCATTCAAGTCGATCACCCCTGTCCCATACCCGTGGTTAGTATATTTGGACGTTCTTTGTGTGATTAGTTTTCTAACTTGTCTAGTTAAAGTCTCGTCGGTAGGGAGTTGTAACCAGGTGATTCCTTCAACTATGATCACAATCAGGGCCAATGTTACCATAGCAACTATGGTTCCTTCTCCCACTGGAGTTTTAAAGAAACCCACATCCATTATACTCATGTGCGGGGGTGCCCTCTTTCCCTCCTCTACCTCCTTCATCCTGCTTTAAACAAGAACAGCCGTATAGGTGAGAAGCAACCTGCTAATATATTTCTCACCCTCGGCCCCTCTTGACCAGTTCAGGCAAATGTTCCTTCCCTGGAGACAGGTAGGGGGCACCCTTTTACAGTGAATCAGATGGACCCAGGCTTCAGGAACTTGGTAAGGGCCCTCCCACCCTGGGGAAGGACAATGCTCCTTCTTTGTTACCTTGTCCTGTCCTTTTCTGTGGGTATTGGGCCTGGGTAAATGTTTGGTGCTTGCGGGTATGTCTCAGGTTATCTGTCAGTCACCCCTCCTCTGGAGCTATTCCTGTGTATTGAAAAAAAGGACATCTGTTTGTTTCACAGCTGCGGACAACATCTCAAAGCATCACAATTTCTTCCATGTGGTGTTTTTCTAGCTTAGTTACCACACCCTTAGTTACCACACCATACACCCTTTGTTACCACACCATCCCTCCTGTTGACACATGTGTAAAAAACATGTGTCATTACTGCAAGCCAGTTTAAACATCACATCAGTCAAAAAAAAGAAAAAAAAATTAGGAGGTCAGCAGTATACAGGGTGACCTAAAAGCGAAGCCTGAGACAGCAAAGCTGCAGAGGGAGCTGTAGTTGTAGACGTTAGAACTGCCATTTCGTTGCCACGGGAGATGAGGGGACTGGGAGGTTGCACACAAGTGGATGGCCAGTGCTGCGGGAGCCTGCATAACATCCATGGTCCGTAGGACAGGTGGGCTCTTCAGTTGCTGGCACCTAACCCTGCGGACACCACTAAGCCGCGAACATATGCATGATGGGAAAGCATATGGGCTGTTAGTGAAAACAGTGGGGGACGGAATCCCATATAACAGGGTGGCGTAGGGTAAGTGATAAACACACAGCTTGAGCAAAGACGCAGAAAGAAGCTTATCTATTCTACGATGTTCTTCAGCTCACTACTGTAAGACCTGTTGGTGTATTCCCTCCTGTACACATAAACTGATCCACAGAGATTTGTCAATTGCCCTGGGACAAGTCACTGCGCACATGCGGACGGGAAAAACATCCTTTGGTCAGTAAACAACAAAGAAAACAAAAGTACAGGGCCAGGGTGGTGCAGCAGTTTTGGACAATAAAGACGTAGACGCCCAAGCAAACAGGCTGTGCAGCATAAACGGGGGGGGGGGGGGATGGATGGGATTGGGCTGGTGGGGGTGGGGCTGGTGGGGGGGTGGGGTGGGGCTGGTGGGGGTGGGTTTGGGCTCTTGGCAGAGAACTACAATCATGCATCCCTTACTGCAGTCGCCATCAGACAAGGCTTTGTGGTCAAAATATTTCTATGAAAGTCATTTTACTGAACTCCTTCTAACATATCCATGAATTATACAAAAAAATTTAATCAGGTGTCAATCAAAATGGCCAATCAATCGATGACAATGACCCACATACTACAGCAATGCAGCAATCAATTGTTCCCAGAAGCAAAAAACAAAAATCATCATATTTACTCTTATAATTGAAAGTAATATCTGCGGGGTTTCTCTTTTTTTTTTTTTTTTTTTTTTTAATATCCCGCATTCTGGGTTTCAAAACAAATATATATATATTAACTTCTTTTCCCGGATCGTCACTCGGACAGCACCCCTGGATGAGACTTGTCTCCCTCCCCACCGTGGACAGGAACTGCAAAAGAACAAATTTGCATAAGCAACAGGCAGCCTGCTATATAAGCCACTTACTTTGCTGCTATACCTCAGTATAGTTTCCTGTCCCGGACGGAACGGAGGGAGAGGTCTCCAGGGTGCCATCCATGTCAGTCGGCAGGGGCAGCGTGTAGCAGGACTCCCATTAGAGCTGAGCAGTGATCAGTGGGGAGTCCTGCAGCGAATGGGAGGCTTCTCCAAGGAAGGCAGCGGTGTTATGCACGCAGGCGCGCGCATGAAGAGGTCACTTCCGCTTTACCCTGAAGTAGTCACGCGCTGGCGTCCCGCGTGATCTGAGGTCTGCAGAGCGGCAGGGGCCGCGGCGGAGAAAGGTGAATCAGCGGAACAGCTGATTGTAATTACATCAAGACGCCGGGCCAATCAGGCGGCAGGGCCGCGGCGGTGAGAGGGAATCAGCCTAGGCTGATTATTTAAGGTATGTGAGCTGATTTGCATAATTTATGCGGCAGGGGCGGCATTAAGTGTTATCAGCTGGGTCTGTTAGAGGTATTTATTTGGAGGTGAGTCCATGACTCAGATGTTACTGGAAGTCATGGAGGACGCTTCAGGTTCAGCTCCTTTGCAGTCTGCTAAGTCTGGACAAGACCCCTCTCTGGCAAGTAGATGTGGTATCTGAAATACTCCTGCTTGTTATTATTATTTACTATGGAACCTCTAGTAATATTTGTTCCTTGTTTGTGTTTTTTTGTAGCCTAAAAAACATGACAAGTCGGACAAATCTGATAAAAGTGATAAAACTGACAAATCTGCTGCTCAATCGGTCAGCATGGGTCAAGCAGGTCTGAGAAGAAGTGTGCAATTTGTAACAATCGTTTTTCTTCATCATCCTCTAAGAAGTTATGTCAGAATTGTACAGAGAAGGTTGTTAAGGATGAATCACCTGTCATATTTAAAGATTTAATGGGCTGGATGAGATCTGAGATGTCTTCAGCAATTAAAGAGATTAAAGACTCTGCCATTGCTTCACAGTCTATAGTTCCTTCTGATGTTCCAGGAACTAGTGGAAATATGGATTCAGTGCCTACAGTTGTTGTTCCGGCATCCCCTGTTCTGAATTTGCCCCAGCCGGGTCCCTCCGGATCTAAGCGTAGAAGAGAGAGTGAAATAGAAGGTTCTGAATTATCTGAGGGAGAGATTTCTGAGTTAGATCAGCCATCAGATATGGAAGAGGAGGTCTCTAATGTTGACAAATCAAAATTTGCTTTCTCAACTGATTTAATGAAAGATTTATTGGGGGCTATGTATGATACAATGGGTATCAAGACAGAGAAAAAGTCTTTGACACCTTTGGATGAGATGTACAAAACTTTGGCGGATCCCCAGCCTCAGTTTATCCCAGTTCATTCCACCCTAAAGGGTATGATTAAGAAGGAATGGGATAACCCTGAGAAGCGAGCCTTTTGGCCTAGATCCTTATCCAATCGTTATCCTTTCTCTCCGGAGGACCAGGGATTTTGGGGCCCTCCGCCTAGGTTGGACCCATCTTTTTCAAGGGTGTCAAAGAAAACGGATTTATTATTTGAAGACTTTGGTAGTCTGAAAGACCCAATTGACAAAAAGATGGACAACCTTCTGCGTAGAGCATGGGAATCCTCTTCCTTGACTTTTAAACCCGCAGTAGCCTCCACTGCAGTGAGCAGATCATTAAGATCATGGCTAATAGAAATGCAAGATAAAATTGCTTCTGGGGTTCCTCGAGACGAAATTCTTAATGACTTTCCTAAGGTTTTAAATGCCTCCAATTATATGGTGGATGCATCGGATGACACTGTTAAGCTTACGGCTAGAACAACTGCCTTGGTTAACTCGGCTAGAAGAGGCATATGGGTTAAAACTTGGAGTGGTGATAATGCCTCAAAATTTAAATTGTGCGGAATACCATGTGAAGGTGGGCTTCTGTTTGGATCCAAGTTGGATGATACACTAGATAGAACTTCAGATAGAAAGAAAAATGTTCCAGAGAAGAAAAGACCATTCCAGTATAAGCGGCCATTTCGTCCCCCTAACAGGTCAGAGCAGGACTCCAGGTCCTCCAAGGGTAAGCGTTGGGCTCCATACAGACCACAGAAATCAAAACCCAACTTTAATCCGGCCAAAAGGCAGGATAAGCAATGACGCCAGAATTACAGTGGGGGGGAGGGTTGCAAATTTTTTAGAGGAATGGCAGCCTCGGTTTACAAGTCAGTGGCTGCTAAAGATTGTATCAGAGGGATACCGGATCGAATTCAATCAGCATCCTCCTCTGAGGTTTTGCATTACTCCCCAACCACAAGACCAAACAAGGTGTCAGGCATTACAGAACGAGGTCATATCCCTACTAGACAAGGGGGTAATAAGATATGTCCCAAGTTGTCAGAGAGAAAAAGGGTTCTATTCTACAGTGTTTCTGGTGAAAAAGCCGCAGGGATCTTACCGGTTCATTCTGAACCTGAAGAGCTTAAATCTAAATGTAAAATACAGAAAGTTCAGGATGGACAATATAAAATCTGTGATTCATCTCTTGCAGAAAAACGATTTTCTTGCCTCCCTAGATCTCAAGGATGCATACCTTCACCTACCCATCCATCCGTCATCTCAACAGTATCTAAGATTTGCAGTCCACATGGAGGAAGAGGTAAGACATTTTCAGTTTATTGCTCTTCCTTTTGGACTCTCATCTGCCCCTTGGCTGTTTACCAAGGTCATGTCTGAAGTTCTAGCTGACCTTAGATTAAAGGGAGTCAATATCCTCGGATATTTAGATGATTTTCTGATTTGGGGACCTTCAGCAGAAGGGGTAAGATTGCAGACAGAATCTACGTTAGATTATCTTCAGCAGTTGGGTTGGCTCATTAATTGGGAGAAGTCTTCCTTAGTTCCATCCCAGGTCATAGAATTTCTAGGTTTTAACATTGATACTAGGAAAGAGAAGATCTTCATGCCTGATAGAAAAATTACTGCAATTCTAAACGCTATTTTTTCCTTTCAGAATGCAAAGACAATATCACTGAGAAGAGCAATGGCAATACTCGGGCTTCTAACAGCCTCATTTCCCGCAGTACAGTGGGGACAATTCCACGCAAGGGTTCTGCAGTTATGGATACTCAGATCATGGAACAGGAGCCTTACGGTATTGGACAAGAGGATCCCTATCCCTCACAACATAAAAGTATCCCTGCTTTGGTGGCAGCATCGAGTTCATCTTTCGACAGGCCGTTTATGGAAGTACCCAGATCAAAGCATAATCACAACAGATGCCAGTTTATGGGGTTGGGAAACACATTTGGATGCTCTTCCGGCTCAGGGACAATGGTCTGTACAGATGAGCTCAAGGTCATCGAACAGCAGAGAGCTAGAAGCAGTATGGAGGGCACTGCATACACTTCAGGGATCAGATCAAAGGAACGCATGTGATGATAAAATCCGACAACAGAGCGGTAGTAGCCTTTTTAAACAGACAGGGAGGCACGAAGAGTCAGATGTTATGGAAGCAAACATCAAAAATTATGTTTTGGTCAGAGAACAATGTCAGATCGTTACAGGCACGTCATCTAAAGGGGACATCAAACCAGGTGGCGGATTATCTAAGCAGGGAGAAGTTAGACCAGAACGAATGGTCACTCAACCCAAGGGCTTTTCAAATGATAAGTTCTCAATGGGGATGTCCAGAACTGGATCTATTCGCCAGGAAAAAGAACTCAAAATGTCAAAGATTTTGTGCCCTGTATCAGGAGGATTCTCCTTGGGCAGTGGATGCGTTCTCGATAAGTTGGGGCAACATGATGATGTATGCCTTTCCGCCAATTCCATTACTTTCAAGAGTATTGAAGAAGATCATTCAGGACAAAGCAAGGGTCATATTGATTGCCCCATTGTGGCCCAAACGTCCTTGGTTCACATTACTTCAATCTCTAGCGATATCAGAGCCAATAGTCCTACCGCTGATGCAGGACTTGTTATCGCAGGGCCCAGTGTTGCATCCAGATCTGAGTCTACTTCACCTATCAGCCTGGAACCTGAGTGGGTAATACTGAAATCCAAGGGGTTCTCAGATGGTCTTGCAGAGACATTGCTCAATAGTAGAAAGAAGGTAACTAGAGTAATTTACCAGAAGGCATGGAGAGTCTTTAATGACTGGTGCACTAACAGATCTTTCAACAATAGATCACAATAGATCACTTAGATCAGTTTTGGAATTCTTACAGTGTGGCTATAAGAAGGGCCTCAGTATTAGTACTCTGAAGGTTCAGGTTTCAGCATTAAGAAAATTAGCACAGGAAGACTATATTATCCGTTTTTTTCAGGCGTTAAAGAGACTAAAGCCATCTGTAAGATCAAGAATACCTGCTTGGGATCTTAATGTGGTATTACAGGGATTATGTGAGTCTCCATTTGAGCCTTTATCTCAGGTATCGGACAAATTCCTGACATTAAAGACCATATTTCTTATAGCTATTACTACAGCAAGAAGGATAGGAGAGCTACAAGCGCTATCCATAAAAGAGCCGTACTGTGTTATTTCAGAGGATAGAGTAACATTACGTCTGGACGCAGCATTTCTACCGAAAGTTGTTTCTTCTTTCCACAGGAACCAAGAAATATATATCCCATCATTTTGTGAAAATCCAACAAATGATAAAGAGAAGAGACTACATCTACTGGATGTAAGAAGGAGTCTATTACAGTATTTGGAAAGGTCTAATTCTTGGAGAAAGTCAGACGCAATGTTTGTCCTATTTGCTGGGAAGACAAAAGGAAATAGAGCTTCCAAGACAACCTTAGCGCGCTGGATCAAACAGGCAATTGTAGCAGCATACCAGGTGCAGGGGAAGACATTAACATCCTCGGTCAGAGCTCATTCTACGAGAGGCATTTCTACTTCATGGGCAGAGAGGGCAGGGGCCTCCATTGAGCAGATATGCAGAGCTGCAACATGGTCGAGTCATAACACCTTTGTAAAACATTATCGACTCAATGTATCTGCAAGCACAGATTTATCCTTTGGAAGGAAGGTTCTGCAAGCAGTGGTCCCGCCCTAAACCTGATCTCTAGTATATCGTCTCATCCAGGGGTGCTGTCCGAGTGACGATCCGGGAAAGACAACTTTACTTACGGTAACGTCTTTTCCGGTAGTCAGGAGGACAGCACCCCTACAACCCGCCCTTTTTGGGTGGAGCATCAGAGGTTTGTATAAGCATTTTAGTGTCCGTATTATCTTTTATATTAACTGAGGTATAGCAGCAAAGTAAGTGGCTTATATAGCAGGCTGCCTGTTGCTTATGCAAATTTGTTCTTTTGCAGTTCCTGTCCACGGTGGGGAGGGAGACAAGTCTCATCCAGGGGTGCTGTCCTCCTGACTACCGGAAAAGACGTTACCGTAAGTAAAGTTGTCTTTCAAACAAACCTTTCATCTTGCGACATGCATTCTCTTAAATCACCCTGTTCCGCTTCAACACACACACACACACACCTAGGCTGAAATCAGTTTCATCATTTAGCTGGAATTTGTAGTCCATGAGGACTCTTGCCCCCTCCTCAGAAATGTGGGCGTGACTCATACCTTCTCACAGATTCCAGACAGAAACTCCACTCAAATTTCACAGAATTTAACAGTACAAACACATCCCACATAACATTCACAAACAGACAACTGCAACAGTGTAAATGCTTTTAAACCTCCAAACTTCAGACAAAAACATCAGACAAACAGAATATAAAGCTTCTACAAACATTTGTATACTGTGGAAACTTACACGAACAACAAACAACAAACAGACAGACAGCAGCTCATAACTTGTGGATTTTCCCCTGTAGCCCCCCTCCTCCTCCCCCTCTGCTGGATACTTCCAGGGGAGCTCTGGTGATTTAGATTTCAGAGCTCAGAATTCCCAGCTTCACATTTTACACGATCCTTTTAATACCATAGCATAACATTCCATCTTGACATTCGTTTTTTCAGTAATACACTTACACATTTACCTTCAACTAGGGCACAAATGAGTACCCTTAACCACACTTGTCACTTAGTAACCTTGGTGTCTGTCAGGACACTGCTGGACTAGATGATCCTTTTTTCCACATTGAAAACATTCTCCGCGTCGTTTGCGGCCTTTATGATCCCTATATCTGCGCCCTCGTGGGCGAAGTGTATGCCCATGATCATTCATGTAACAGCCATTTTCATCATCATCACAATCATAACCATATGTAGCAACTTTCTTCCCTTTCTTTTCCTTAATCCCACATACAGGGTGTCGGATGCTTTTTAGAAAATCACTCGGTCTGCAGACTCTATGATCCACAACATATTGTGTGACACACTTGCACAATCCTTCAGTCAAAACCTCACGTACAGCAATCCTACACCGTTCATAAGGGGAATCTGTTGTTTCAGCAGCAGGGGGAGCTATACCTCTATATTTGCTAAAAACCTTCATCACTTTACCCAGTAGCTCATCTATGTCTGATGCATTAATACCATATTCCGCCTCATATGTCTGGGAGGTCCCATCCACCTTTTGTGGGAGGGGCTGAGTTTGGTTTTGGGGAAAGTCCCGGGGAACCTGGCATACGGTAGATGGTACCTCCTCCAAGTCTTTGTTCTCTATCCTTAACCAATGTGCTAAGACTTGGCCCCTCCTTGTACATGCTTCTAGTAGCCATCTTTGAGCTTCTGGTAAACCATATTGCTTCTCTAAAACCATATTTCCCTGTGCATCACTTTTAATTTGAGAAACAAGATTTCTGCACCCCTCAAGGTGTAAGTGTCCTGCAAAATCATATTTACTTTTCCACAGGCTGCAATATTTTACCCAGTTTTTATTTTTCTTGCGCATAACACATTCATCATTAGTGGCCATAAGTTTACTTGTACCTTGGCCCATTCTCTCACAACAATCGAACAATTCTTCACTGTTTAACTCGCCCCCCCCCCCCCCTTGTTTACACACCTCTTCGCAATGTCCCGTGGGTCCCCTCCCAGAAAATGTACTGCCCTCTATGCACAAAAATATAACAATTCCTGCATTTACAGCGCAAAGGTCTTACAATTCCCGCTGAGGCAGAGTGCCTGCACTAAGATGAAAACTTTCCTGCTAAGGCACCTCGGGGGCTGCAGCAGAGACCTGACAATGCTCAGTGTAATAAACCGTTACTTAGGACTTAGGGAGTTAAACCTTTAAACACACTTCAACCATCATAACAACACATCAACAGCTTACATTCTAATTTTGCGCATCCCTGTGTATGAGAAGTTACAGAAATAAAAAGTAGTACTTACAATTAAGAAGCTTTCAGGACACCCGAGAAGTTTGTTTTAGAATCCTAAGCAGGCGATTTCACCGACCTTGGCTGAAGAAGTCTCACGGTTCGAAATAAACCGTATGTCACAAAGACGTGAGATCTAGATCTTGCATTTGGCCACCTTTTTAAAGGAAATATAATCCCGGTGGGCTTTCACCAGCTTACTATCAGATTCGCCAGTCGCAAACGCGCTCCTAGGACTCACCTCTCTGTGACTATAGGTTTTCCGGTTCGATGCAGACCAGATGTTAAAGGAAATAAACTTACTCAATGAGACTCCTCCATTTCGTGCCAATGAAAATGAAATCTTTATTCACTCAGCTGAGGACCCTTTTATATACCAGCATTTATTAAGGGAGAAACAGGCTAGCTGCAGCCCGGCTAGTCACAAAAGGGTAGAGACTTCCTTCCTCGGTAAATCTTTATACCCCAGTTAACATGCTAATATATTCCTCCCTCCAAACAGTCTGTAATCCCATAAGTCCAATGAGCAATGTCCAGTTTCTTCTTCTGGGTGTGTCCGGTCCTCCTCTGTGTCCTTCATAAATAATTTAGAAGTCAACAGGAACAAGAAATCTTCTGTTCACCAGTTTCCTGTTTCGTTTCTCTCACCTTCAGGAAACTGGTTTAGACTGGCCCCTTCAACCTGCTCATTCTGCGCCTGGCACAGAATGACACTGGGGGGAGGTTTTGAAGATTGTTCTGGTCTTTTACTGTGAAGGAATATAGAAAGCTGTGCACAGTGAATGGTTCAAAACATATATTCAGTGATATCGTGATAACTCCTTGGTTAACAATAATCCTTTTACTTAAAGTGTCACTCCAACACAATAATCTAATCTTGTGCATGTGGTCTGTATAGTCACATAGGTTACACAGGATATACATGATATACAGGGTATACATAAAGATTAACAGATTTAATTATAAAATTCTTTCCACAGTGTTCCCTAGATTTGCTGCTATTCAGTGGATTAGTGCAGGTGAGCAAAATGAATAGCAACAATAGTTACGCCCTCGCATCCCCAAGTACTTCCAAAGATAAACAGGTCCATACTGCGCACACACGAGTGCGCGCTCTGCATGCACAGTACGGATGGGCCCATCTTCTCAAGCACTCGGAGACGCCAGTTTGTCTGAAGTCTTCCGAGGACTCTTATGGGTGGCAAATTTGAACAAGGGACAGCAGGGGAATAAGCAATTTTTTCTTCCATGTTTGCTTTAGATTTGCTTTAAAGAGACTCCGTAACAAAAATTGCATCCTGTTTTTTATCATCCTACAAGTTCCAAAAGCTATTCTAATGTGTTCTGGCTTACTGCAGCACTTTGTACTATCACAGTCTCTGTAATAAATCAACTTATCTCTCACTTGTCAGACTTGTCAGCCTGTGTCTGGAAGGCTGCCAAGTTCTTCAGTGTTGTGGTTCTGTGATGCATCTCCCTCCTCCTGGCCCCTCTCTGCACACTGCTGTGTGTTATTTAGATTAGAGCAGCTTCTCTCTTTTCTCTTATCTTTTACAAGCTGGATAAATCGTCCTCTGAGCTGGCTGGGCTTTCACATAGTGAGGAATTACAGACAAGGGCAAAGCTGTTTGCAGGAAGAAAAGAGCAGCCTGAAACTTCAGTGCATGAGAGATGCAGGGGGAAAGAAACACACAAATGATCTCTTGAGATTCAAAAGGAATGCTGTATACAGCCTGCTTGTGTATGGATGTATTTTCTATGTGTGGACATACTGTACATCAACCTACTTCCTGTTTTGGTGGCCATTTTGTTTGTTTATAAACAAACTTTTTAAAACTGTTTTTAACCACTTTAAATGTGGCGGGGAGCGGCGAAATTGTGACAGAGGGGTAATAGGAGATGTCCCCTAACGCACTGGTATGTTTACTTTTGTGTGATTTTAACAATACAGATTCTCTTTAAAGAGAACCCATTCCAGATTAATAATAATAATAAATAAACCATACTACCTGATTGAGGGGGGGTGTACTAGCCAGATCAAAAAGACCTCCTTACCACCGTTCCTGCGCCTTGTAATCAATTAGTTTCAATTTCAGTTAGCAAGCTGCCGATGAGCTCCTTGTCTGCAATTTCTGCGTCCAGGGGACCTACAAAAGAACCGGAAGGACACAGAGGTATGCAATGAGATGACTATCAGGCCTCTGTGTTTCAATCATTTTGCATATTCCACCTCTGGTACACTTCAAATGAAGCCTTGAGGAGCACTGATCTGTCTAAAGGTTGCCATTAACGATCTGATTCTTCCTTACCTTCTCATCACAATCTAGGAGAGGTCTGTAAGGTATGAATAACAGGAAGCCAAGATTTATTTTTACATATCAGAGTGCTATATATAGAAAACCATTCATCCATTGATGTTTCTCTTAGATGGGCTTTATATAAGCAGTAAATGCATACTGATCCTGGATCTAGGAAGAGCTATTTACAGAGAAGATGCTAGGAAGAGAGATTTAAGTTAAAGCCTCTAAGTATTGTCCCAGCTGGTACAGTCCCTGTATTTCGGTAGTGGCAATGTGTTTTAATGTAGGAATTCTACATTTATTGTCTTTTGTGATGATGCAAAACGTGTATTTTACAGTTGCCTATGACTATAAAGCATTACACAGACATTTGTGCAAGCCGCCCTGCTTCTAGAGGCAGGTGGACTAGGTGACCACCCGGGGTGCTGCGGGGTAGAGCAGAAATAGAGGTTAACAACTGACCCTGGGTGCAATTTAGCCTAGAAACTGCCCTGTGTGCAAGTGAGGTACATATGCATACACCATCTCTCCACACCCATAACAGGAGATGCTGAGATTACATCTTAGTGGTGCGATGCAACACATACAGTACCTTGGAAGTATGCATTACTGTCACTGTAAACACACACATTGCACAGTAAACACACTGGATGCAGCATGTTATTCCGTTAGAACCCGCTGATGCACCGATGTGAACATACCTTAGAGAGATAATTGCATTGCATTGGGATGTGATTATATTGTACGTTGCAACGCAGCTCAATGGATGCAGTATGAAGGACGCCATGTGAAGAAGCCTAAAGGGCTAAAAAGGCTTGGAAGTGGTAGTGCTGTATTTAAATTTAAAACATTTGTTTTGCTCCATTAATCTTCCGGCAGCTGTGGCCGAATTATCTTGTGTAGATAGGGGGTGGTGCACACCTAAAAGAGCTAGCGTAATTGATTTTTCTAAGAGGTTCCAGGCATGTGCCTAGCAATTTTTTTATTTATTTATTTTAGTTATACTTAGAGATTTTTGCAGCATTTTGGTGTAGCAATTTTTTATTTTTTGTACAATAGAGCTGGAAGTGTACAGCTTTTGAAAAAAAAGTTTGGAAAATCGCTCTGTTCTAGCAATTTTTAGAGCGATTTTCCACTTTCCTATACTTAACATTATGTACTGTACTTGGTTTGCCACCCACCCTCTATGTGCAGAGTAGTGCAGGGAGCATTTTGATATTTCCCCATTCCAAGTGCTGAATCTGGTCTCTTCTTCCACCACCAATCACCCGTTTGTGCGGACATTCTCCTATGGGTCCCAATCACGTCATGTCATGTGATCAAGACCCGAAGCAGGATGTCCGCATATGGTGCCGCTTCATGGTGATGCAGTCCTCTTCCTTCAGGTCCAGATCACATTATATGACATGTGATTGTGACCCATAGGAGCACACAGGACTGCTCCGTGGTAGATAAACTGCAGCCGGAAGAAACCCGATTCAGCAGCCGGAATAGGTGTATATATATATAAAATGCTTCCTGCACTTCTCTTCTTATAGGGGTTGCAGGCTGGGGAGGCAGAAAAGTATAGCATAACATCAGGGGCGCCTCTAGCCTTCTTATCACTCCAGGCAAGAAATCCTGTGGCGCCCCCCCACATAAAAAATAAAACAAAAATCATATACATTATAGAACACTTCACACATGATATAAGCCATCAGAGAGGGATAACTATGAAATGGGGCCCTAGGCAGGATAACACTTTGCCCTTCACTGATGGTCACCTGGCTTATTTAGTTAGATTTGGTGGGGGCTAGCAACCACCAGGCCCCTAAACTCTCTCTAGACCCTAGGCAGCTGCCTAAGTTTGCCTTGTGGATGATCAGCATTGTATGCCATACAGCACATGCTGCCAGTATGCACCTCAAATAAATACAGCATCCACACTACAAGTTCCAATGGCAGTCACATTGCAAGATTGGATTATCAAGCAAGACATTCTTACTTTCAAAATAATTTTTCACAAACATTATGAGATATGCAAATATGTTACCACCTGTTAGGGTAGGACTAGAGTGGGTATATCATGACATTGAAGGGCTGATATGGTAAGGTGGTTTAAGGCCCAGTGCACACCAGCGGTTCAATGGGATGGTGCACACCAGCGGTTTGAGGTTTTTAGCAAACCGCAAAGGTGCCTCCTGCTGCACATTTGCGGTTTGCAGAAGCGATTCTGCCTCAATGTAAAGTATAGGAAAAATGCAAACCGCTCTGAAAACCGCTAGATCAGAGCAGTTTTCCAGGCGTATTTGTTACAGAAGCTGTTCAGTAACATCTTTTACTGTAACAATATTTGTAATCTGCTTCACAAAAACGCTCGGCATGTTTAGAAAATGTCTCTAAACATGCCTAGAATCGCTCTGAAATCTGCTCCAAAACCACTAGCGTTTTGAGGATCTGCTAGCGGTTTTGGTGTGCACTGGGCCTAACAGTTTGATTCATAATCCATTCTGGAGATAAGCACAGTGTGTTTGTAGTGTAAGTGATACAAGAGAAGAGAAGTAGAATGGAGGGAGGAAGGGTAGTAGAGGGTCAGAATTGATGACATGGATGAGCAGATATCTATGAGTAGAATAGAGGCTCAGTGGGTACCACTACTGCATTTTAGTGCTGAGTCCTAGGCTTGAACATTGGCCAGGGCAAAATCTGCATGGAGTTTCTGTCTTCAGACACTTCAGACATTTCCTGCATCCTAAAAAACATACTAATAAGTCAACTGGTTTACCCCAAAACAATCCTATATTGAAAATATTAGACTATAACTGTGGTAGGGATTAGACTGTGAGCTCCTCTGAGGACAGTCAGTGACATGACTATGTACTCTGTAAAGTGCTTCAGGAGATGTCAGTGCTATATAAATAAACAATATTAATATGGTAGGACATTAGACTATGACTATGGTAGGGTTAGATTGTGAGCTCCTCTGAGGACAGTCAGTGACATCACTATGTACTCTCTACAGTGCTGCAGAAGATGTCAGTGCTATATAAATACATAATAATAATATGGTAGGACATTAGACTATGACTATGGTAGGATTAGATTGTGAGCTCCTCTGAGGACAGTCAGTGACATGACTATGTACTCTGTAAAGTACTGCAGAAGATGTCAGTGCTATATAAATACATGATGATAATAATATGGTCGGACATTACAGTTTGACTATGGTAGGGATGAAATTGTAAGCTCCAGTGAGCAGTCAGTGACATGACTATGTACTCTGTAAAGTGCTGAAGATGTCAGTGCTACATAAATACACAATAATAGTTCCAAATGCTACTGGCTCCCCTGAAGAGTGCTCATACTAGTGTACATAGTTGTGCACATTGTTCCCCAAGTAGCAGTTGTTTGGTCAGAGAGACAGTGGGAGAGGGAGCATGAGCAGAGGGTGAGGGCAAGCAAAGTTAAGCTCCACACTCACCACAGTGACTGCAACAACACAGGAAGATGGATCCAGCGAGGTGTCCCTCATGACAAGCGTCCAGCGATTCATCTTCCTGCCAGCGGGTATGTGAGATGTCACGTGACATTACAGGACGGGCGCGAACGAGAAGTCAAGCGACCTCAGTACTTTACTTGATCCTCAGTGACGGTCACTTTTCACCACACAACGCTAAGCGATGTCACGACATCGTGTAAATGACTACTTGTCGCTCAAAAAAAAAAATTGATGAACATCGGGAAAATCGTTGGAAAAATCGTGAGGTGGTACATAGCATTAGAGAGAGGGCAAACAGACAGCATTAATGGAAATACATTATTATGCCATCTTCAATTATAAGTAGTGATGGATATAATTACACACGTTGCTTACATGTCCATTATCATTGTTTGAGCTTTAGATGCTGCCCTCCTATTCACTCACGCACAATGAAAGACAAAACCTGCAACCCCCACTGTGTCCATTACACACTTCAAACACTGTCCTGTTGAATTCAGGGAGAAGTGCAGGCTGTGTAGGGGAGAGGATCAGATGATCCATAGCTAGTCATGGCGATCCTCCTGACATCTAGACATGCAGACATTCTAGCAGAGCACACAGCTGTCTGCAGAGTTTACTGTTTGTTTGTTTGTCTCACTCCCTCTGCAGACTCAGTAACATTTGGGGGTAGGGCGCTGTCGCTGTCTCTGTGGAGAGGCAGAGAACAGCTATAAGCCAGAGACACCTTCTTAGGGAGTATCTATAATTCTGAACTCTGAATGATTCTTTAGTGACTTAGCAGAAGGCTATTTGTGAAAAGAGCAGAGTAACCAAGCAGCTCAGGGTGACCCAAGCTACTAGGAATGTATAGGGGATAAAATGAACCAAATGCCCTCCTACTAAAAAAGCAAAGCTTGGTGTAATTTGCCTTCTTAAAACAGAAGGAAATCTTTTTCTCTCCAGTCCCTTACAACGGTCTTTCAGGACAGGAATTTTTATTTCCCCTTGGACTGACAGTAATTTATTGTGCCTTCCCCATCAAAGCCGCTCCAAGCCGCTGCCTGGGTGGTCAGTAGGTAAAGGCGCCCCTGCATAGCATTCTTTATTCCCAGTGAAGTGAAGTGATGAACACTGTCTCATGCTCTGTAAACCAATGATCAGTTGATTGGGTGGAAAAAAAGATAGTTGCTTGTTGATAATTATGTGCAAAGTAGCACTCGTGGGAAACAGGTGAACCATTATACCATTTACACTGCTCAGTTTTACACTTATGAAGTTTGCAGGTCTCCAGAAATGTGTAGTTGTTCCTGCAGAAATTAGAGCATTTTCCTGGCGATCAACTTCTCTCCGCCTTTATAAACCGACCCACAGTACTCCCGGAGGACAAAATCACATCACTGGATGATTCATAGCCCACCAGAGTCTGTTGTATAACTCTAGCTTCTAGATTTTGGTTTACTGACCGTTACAGAAAGATGCTTAAAAATATGTTGTAATTAACCTAATAATTATTTTAAATCCTTCCCTGTGGACAAAGTGCACTGACTCACTATGCCCTGTAGAGGTCACACATGCAATGTAGTATTTTCTATTGTTTCTGTTTTGTTTTTTTTCTCTTAGTATGAATGCATGCCGAAGCATTTTTAGTTTGCATGAAAGGTACTTGGCAAGAATTTGACTGTACACTACGCATTTATTTATTTATTTATTTTTTAAAATCAGTTATTATTGGGTTTGTCAACATCTACATACATAAAAACAGTATGCATCAAATATGTGACAATCCTAGCGTAATCAGCTGACAGAGATGTGGAATAGATACTAAAAGCTGCAGAACCATTGAACCTAATTTTGTGGCAATAAAAGAAAAGAGGGGAAGAACATGGAGATAGAGAGAAAAGGAAGGGGGGAATTGTAGGAGGGAAAGGGAAAGAAAATTCATCTGCCACAAACGAAAACCTTGTATATTACAAATCTTGAGTCATGAAAGAATCAGGGATGCTACATTAATTTAAATTAAGTATAAATAGATCTGATCCATGTTACTGCTAACACACAATATACACCAACGTACATAATACACATCACACGGCATATTCCACGGGTTACAGAGGAACAGATATGTATTTATACACAGCGATGTAGTAAGCTGTAGGACCAAGAGTAAGACCTAATAGGTCGGTATCACAAAAATCATGACCTATAAGAAGTAAAAGCATCAGAAAAATCCATCCATAGTGCCCAACGCTGAACATATATCTCCTGCTTGCTTTTGGCAGGCAGAATCACGTCATCTATTTTTTTGAGGTCATTTGTGCATTTACTTTTCACAGTATGAAGAATTGCTATGTAACGTGCGTTATTGCACACTTTATCTAGAAATGCACTTGGATAATGGGGTCGATTACAATGCATTGGAATGTGCCTGTATGATTGTATGAGTAGTGCGTTCATTTGCAGCAATGCGTTAATGCACCCTTACCAGCACTACCTATCCAGTTACTCCTGAAAGTGAGAGGAAATTAGCCTAGTTGACTGCTAGTTATCTTTTACAAAAGTTCCACGCCAATTGTAGTATGATACAAGCGCTCTTTTCTATTTAGTGCAAAGGTCGTTATGTTGCAGCCAGAGATATCCTACTCCACAATAAGAAGCAAACTGTACAAAGCAACATCGGCACTTACAACAGCAATAATGATGTCTATTAGCGTCAGGCTCTCATGCCTCACCACAGCAGAATATCTGAATACACCTGCAGTCACCCAGAGCTCAAAAACACATCACAGGTGAACACCACCACAATAGGCAATATCGTAGTGAGGGTTTCATATGTCACAATCGGTATGATAAAAAAGCAGTACAGCATGCGTTCAGGAAGCTGAATACTCACATTGTGGGTTCTGAACAACAGGGACCCATAAAAATAATAGCGCATATAATGGCACTGAAAGTGCAAATTCAGTCAATCAGGTCAAATGAAAGGTAGCCATACATCTAGTGATGATGGGCAGATTTGACCAAGATACAAATCTCTCTCTCTGATCGATTCTGATTAGAGAAGATCTATTGGCTGCCCATACACCGCAGGCCGATTCACGATCAATTTCATGCTGAAATTGATCCGTCGGCCTGCCGCTGTCCTTCCAAATGTGTAATGTGCCCAGCCGCGTCCACTGCTTGTCTGCCGCTTTCTCCGAGCACACTCCTTGCTCCATACACGCGCTTCACCTGGTTACCGGCATAGACCTGGGCGCGTGTGTGACATCACACACGCGCCCCCGTTACTCCGGCAACCATGTGGGGCGCATGCATGGAGCAAGTAGTGCGCCCGGAGCCTGCGGAGGACGAGTGGCAGCCATGGGCAGGTAGTGTATAGTGCCCTGAGGGGGGGGGGGGGGGGGGATTTGGTCGCATTCGTCGCTTGTCCCGATATTGCTTGCTGATACCACCAAACACCCGAACGAGGAAGTCGGCCTTACATCTTGCAGCATGTCCGACCGATTAATACGACCAATTTCAGCCCAAAATCTGTCACAATGTCAATTGGGCATGCACGTGGCAGCAATATTTTTCATCTTATTCCAATTATAGTAATCGAATTGTATGGTTGATCGGCAACCAATTCGCCTGATGTATTGCCACTCTCCAGTTCTTTGGAGAATTTGAGTGAGTACTGAGGTTGCTTTGTACAAAATGTTTGTATTGTGTTTATTCAATGTCTTGCCCAAATCTAAGTGTACCAAAGTCCAAATTAGTCAGAAGAATTGTTATTAAAGTGGAAATAAATGGGAGATGATTAAAAATGATGCTAATTATTGCTAATTATTATGAAAATCTATTGTAAAATGGACCAGTCACATTTTATAGTAAAAGCATTTCAACGGTCCACATTCAAGCTGCACAGATTTGCAGTAACATTTGCATTGTAACGGTTGGGTGCTGCAACTCAGACGTCTGATTATAGGTGGCCAATAATGCAAGTATAGCTGGCAGAGATACTGACAGAGTTGTGTATTAGTGCAACCGTAACTTTAATAGTAGAGAGGAACTTTACCAGAGGAGCTGGTAAAGTACTATCAGTACACTGACTGTATATATATTGGGCAGCACGGTGGCGTAGTGGTTAGCTCTCTCGCCTTGCAGCGCTGGGTCCCTGGTTCGAATTCCAGTCAGGGCACTATCTGCAAAGAGTTTGTATGTTCTCTCCGTGTCTGCGTGGGTTTCCTCCGGGCACTCCGGTTTCCTCCCACATTCCAAAAAACATACGGATAGGTTAATTGGCTCCCCCTAAAATTGGCCCTAGACTACAGTACTTACACTACATAATATAGACACATGGCAATGGTAGGGATTAGATTGTGAGCTCCTTTGAGGGACAGTTAGTGACAAGATATAAATATACACTGTACAGCGCTGCGTAATATGTCGGCGCTATATAAATACTAAATAATAATAAAAAAAATAATAAATATACTAGCACAGACCTTTACAAAGGGCTGGAATAGGTACAAACAGTGAAAGAATAGGAAAATACAGACAAGTCCTTCACCAGAGGGGCTGGCCAGGTACTAGTAGTGAAAGTGACTGTAAAGACTCGATCAGACCTTTCCAGAGGAGCTGGAAAGGTGCTATCAGTCACTAATGGAGCAATAAGAAACTATCTCCCCAGAGAAGCTTGTGAGACAATAGTACCTCACCAGTGGCGAGGGCCCACTGGTGAGTAGAGAGGTCAGACAGGCTAGGTTCGGCAACAGAGAGATAAGTATCAGTACAGAATCGTGAGACAGAAGAGTAATCAGTAATCAGGCAGAGTTTAGCAACTAATCAGATAGGCAGAAGTACAGAAGCGTTAAGCAGGAAGCAAGGTCAGAGGTAGTGCCAGAATCATACACAGGTAATCAAATACAATATAACAACAATCCTAGTCTTGGTGTGAAGTTCTTGGTTTCAACACCTGGCACTAGTCTAAGATCTGAGCGCTCACACAAAGTATTCACGACAGCAGACAGGGAGGGAATGAAGACTGGAGGCTTAAGAAGCGGAAGCACGCTTCCAGCCACTCCCACCACGGAATCTGCCAATCGGCGCGGCGAGAGTCATCAGTGACGTCAGCCGACCGGCTGGTCAGCTGACGCGCCTTCTGCCCGCATAAAGGTCCTGTCTCCGCGCACGCCCGCGTGAGACAGAAACCCTATGAGCTGGAGATAACATCGTTCCCGGCGTGCTAGACGCCAAGAGAGCGGAACACGCCTGAGAGCCAGGGAGAGAGGCGGCTGCAGACCCCCCCCCCCCCCCCTGCGAGTCAGCAGCCGCCAGATCCATGCTTGTTACATGCATATTTGTGCATCAACTTAGAATTATTTGCCTATTTCAAAGTTAACGTTGGCACAGAGCCAAAGCTTTGTACTAAATGCCTTTTAGATGTCAGTGGCAAAGAAATATAGGAACACAAAAATGCCTATTCAAGCAGCAATGTAATCAAGGCCTGCACCGATTTCCCTTTTTATGCCTGATTTCAGTGTATTCTTGATAATTATTTTTTCTGTCATTTTAGGTGGAGAAAGATATTCAGATTTCAGCTATGGAGTAGAATATCTCCTTACTGGAACAAAGCATTTCTGTCAATCATTGTTGTACTGGTTGTTCTTTTTCTTGGTGAGTTAATTAATCTTTGTAGAGGGTTTTACAAAAAGTCTGTAAACTTGTCTACGCTGCTTCTCTAATGCTGGGAATACACCATGAGATTTTTCGGCAGATAAATGGTTCGATAGTTTCCCACAAGTCCGATCTGATTTTCGATCGATTTTCTGATTAATTTCTCATAGAAGCGAATGGAAATCGATCGACAGTAAATCTGCTGAAAAATCTAATTGTGTATTCCCAGCATTATGCTGAAAGCTTTATTTATATATAAAAAGCTTTATTTCTGTCCTCTAGCACCAGTCAAGGCCACACATGTACACATTGTATAATGTAATATTAGGAGGGGAGTTAAACATTCAGGTAGAGGAATTTCTTTGTATTATTTTCTACTGAGTCACTTTTGTTAACAGGATTTATAAATATGTTCAGTGTGCTAACCAAATGTTTATGTGACACAACCTTTGGAGGGTAATGTTGGGCTGGCAGACGAATATTAGTCGTCCAGCACTGTTGGAAAGAATTACAATGAGATTGTGCATGTCTCAGTGCATACATGTGGGAAATGTGCCCTTTGTGGGGACTGGACCGGGGAAACATAGGATGGGGAAGACCCTGAATATACTGGTCTGGGGAGCACAAGGCAGGCAGCCACTAGACACTAGGGAAACTATATGGAGTAGAGGGGGCCACTAGACCACCAGGGAGCTCTGTATAGGGGAGGGGGACCACTAGACTGCCAGGGAATGCTGTGTGGGGAAAATGTCCTCGTTCCAACTCAACCGGATATTTTTTCATGCCACCAGGCTGTAAACATTTTCTGGAGAGAACTGTGCAGTCTAATAGGATGGACTACTATAATGGGAGCCATTCTAATAAGATGTAGCATGGAGCACCATAATGGGGGCTATTATAATAGCAAGGAGCACTATGATTGGCTGATGGTGTAGTGGGAGACACTTTAATGACAAAGTCTTTAACTGAAGGTAGCTAGATCGTGGTTGACCCTTTCATGGGTGAAACACTATAACTGGAGCTCTACAAAGGAATACCAATATAAAATGGGAGTATATAATGGTGGCACTATAATAGGAGGTCCACAATAATGGGGGCATGATAATAGTAGAGAGAGGAACATATTCCATGGATTATACAAAGCTATGACACATTTAAGGCTTGGTTCATACGAGCAGCGCTTTTTTTAATTGCAAGGGAATTGAAGAAGCTCTTACTAATGTAAAGCTATGTGTGTGATCTCACTTGTGAGGCGTGATTTTTAAAATAAATCACTCATAGCATTAATCAGGAAGAGCTTTTCAAATCACTAGTGCTTAAGAAAATCTAGTAGTGCGAACCAGCCCTTAGGCACTCTGGGAGGTGATATGCTTTGAGGAAGGGGGGAGGGGTTTTGAAACCATGGGTGTTTTGCACGAAAGCTGCAACCTGAACAAACTGATAGGTGGTTGCCCAGTTTGTTTAGTCTGTAGTCAGTGATGTTTATTTATATATTGTATTTATAAAGCGCCAACATATTATACAGCGCTGTACATTAGTTAAGTTTACAGACAATATTTAGGGGTGACCTACAGCAATAAGACAATACAGAAATACAAGAAAGACCAGATCATGCAGCACAGTATGAGTACAAGGTAATGCTTAGTCACTGGACGGGAGCATGGAGATTAGGCAAGTTGAGTTCACTCAGATACATGGGATGGTTGTTCGGTGATAGAGGTTCGTGAACAGGTAGACATAAGGAGAGGGCCCTGCCCAAAGGATAACATGCAGTTTTTGGTAAATATGTGTGGTCCAAGTCTTGGCATTGGTCACATTATATCTTACAGACCTTCAGGTGTTTTGAATAAAATCTTTGCATTCTATTCCATGTTTGTTTCTGTTGTCGAGAGGAATGATCCAAACACATAAACTCTTTTGTGTTTGCTTTTGTTCGAGTCACCACTTCTGAGTGTGATTTGATAGAAGTGTGGTTGTTTTAAATTGGCATTTCTGCAAACAACTGAAATTGCCTGTCAAATTGCCACATGTAGACACCATCCCAGATCTGAGAAAACATGTAATATTTGTTGTTGCCTAAGTATGCTTTTAAAGAGTAATCATAAATAACTTCAGAACATCTTGGTGGCAGTCTTCTGTAAGTGACTACAGTACTGCTATTTTATCCTGACACTACAGAGCCATGGCTGAATCCTCACTAATGCATGTGGATTAAATATAGCCTAGTTGTGCAGGATAGAAGATTTCAATGGAAAGCACAAATCTTTGCCAAACTGTTGCATTTCCAGTTAGCTGACAGCTTCTGTGTACTTTTTATGGGGGTCAATTACATTACAGATAAATATTTCAACATGAATGCCTTTATGAAGGATGCCAAGCTCCTCACACCATTAAATGTGCATTATAATCTGAAATGTAGCGCATTGAGCTGTGATTTTAGTTTGATGGAGCGGAAGAGGTAATGTGATATTGCTGCTGCTTTGACTTTACATGCAACATTTCTATTTACAAAACATAGAAGACGTCTGAACTGGAACCACCACACCTTTTATCATTGAAAGGCACATGGAGAGCAGCACCCAATGCCCTTTGTAACTATTTTGCCTTTATTTTGACAACATATCTTCATTTTATTTTTGCAGCAATGTCCTGTGCCTTTCTTGTGTCCTCTGACTAGAAAAATTCTTGTGTGTCTCAATAACAAGAACCCTCCTCGGGGTCAGCGTTAAGTAACCTTTCAATGATCCTAAAGGGTTTTATTGGTTTCGGTAGGTTATTTGTACCTTGATGAAGCTAATTTAGTTTATTGGCATGGCATTCAAAACGTGATTTGCCTTGGTGGTAATGCTTCAGGTCTTTTTAATGCTTCAGATTTGCAAATCTTATGTAATCAGTCTCTTAAAACTAAAATACAGTAGAAAAGGATGGAGGGTTTCAGAGGAACTTCAGAAAATACTTACAATGTCACTTTTTAATTAATGACATAAATTAAAGCAAACCTGAAGTGAAAATAAGTGTATGAGATAATGAACTGTGTAGTACAGCTAAGAAATGGAGCATTAGTAGCAAAGAAAATCCTCTCATATTGTTTTCCAGTACAGGAGGAGTTAAAAAAAACACATCAGTTGTTATCTATGCAAAGAGCTTCGCTCAGCTTTTCGACCCATTGTGTCGAATACAGTCCTGATTTCTGGAGCACTTAAACAGCCAAGAAACCGTAAGAGACGGCTTGAGATAAGATTTTACTGCAGGAAAGTTCAAAGGGCCAATATTTGTGCTTGTTTTATAGCTTAAGACAGAGTGTGGTTTTAAAACTGCAACTTTGACAATAGGATGCAATGTTATAAAATTAGCTATATAACTAAAAATAAAACATGAGACTTTTCTTTGCTACTAATGTTCTTTTCATTTTCCGTACTGCGCATACAATTCATTATATCATTTTTTTTATTCTGGTTTAATTTAAAGGGCATCTAAAGTGCAATGTATTGTGATGAGATAAATATAAATAAATATATATATATATATATATATATAATGCCAATCCTACTAAGATCTTGCTGGTGTTACCTTTTTATTGAAGGGTTAATACACCAGTCGCTGTATCTGAGCCATCCAAGAAATTAAGTAATACAGATAGTAGAGTACCGGTAATTATACAGATATTTTACTAACCCTCTGTACCCTAATTCTTACACTAACTCTACCCTATCTATGCCGAACACTTACTACTCCCCACCTACTTACTCCTACCGGTAACCCACACCTACCTACACCAAACAATAACCACCCTCCACAGTCCTAAAGCTACGTACACACATACGACAACGATCGTTGCGTCGTTAGCCTGCAGGCTAAGTTGGAAGAATAATGCTCCCAGCCATTTCTCGGCAAAGTGATCTGCCAGACAGAGAGGGGTTGGGGGCTGCTGTACACACGCTGGATTCCTGACAGAGGAGCCATCTTGGGCCGAGTTTCCTCTACCAAGTGTTTGGAGATTTGTAGTGTTTCCATGCCTCACATTTTCCCCATTATAGTACATTACTCTGACAGCTGGTCATGTAACTTATCTGCACATCACTGATCTCTGCTTATCCATCCTTTCCAATGCTTACCCCTACTGCTCTCTGCACAGAAACCATGAATAAGATGAGAGGAGTGATTGCACACAGGCTGTGGTGACGAAAATGCAAAGATGTTTTGGACCACAGAAAGTACTTCAAGCATAGAATAAGGAGATTGTTACATTGTAGCTACTTTTTAACATCCCTGTCTGGCTGGGAGATCTCTCATAAATTCTTTGCCAGATTTATGGCAAACAAAGCAAAATGTAGGTGCTACTGGCAACAGTGTCCTTGACATCCTGTGTACAAGCACATCTGTTGTGTTTTGGTTGTATTTGAACTCCTATGTATACAAACAGACCTCTCTTTTATACTTGGAGTGCTGGCAATATTTGTACTTTTGACTAGAGGTGTAACGAACGGTTCGCCGGCGAACGGTTCCAGGCGAACATTGGGGGTTCGCGTTCGCCTGCGCCAGGCGAACTTTTCCGGAAGTTCGATTCGCCCCATAATGCACTATGAGGGTCAACTTTGACTCTCTGCATCACAGTCAGCAGGCACATTGTAGCCATTCAGGCTACAGTAAGCCTTGGAGCCCCACCCCCCCTTATATAAGGCAGCCTCCGGCGGCCATTACAGTCACTCGTGTGCCTGCTAGAGAGAGGAAAGGGACAGCTGCTGCAGACTTTTTCTCTTAGGGACAGATTAGTTAGGTTCTAGGCTGCTTTGCTTGTTCCTGACTGATTAATATTGCTTTTAAAGCACCCAGCAACAGCTCTTTTCAGAGCTCAACCTGTACATTTTTTTTCTGACACTTTTGTTGCATGCACAGCCTTGCTAATTGATAGTGTGTGTGCCACTGCCAGCAGCCCAGCACATTCAGTGACTGACTGCCTGTGTGTGTGACAGGGAGCTGCACATTGTACTACCCAGTACTGCATATACCCCAGTACCTGTTGTGTTTACTTAACCCACCTCATCACTGCATATACCTAGCTTTGTGTTGAGTGAACCCAGCTCACTGCATCTAACTACCCAGTACCTGTTGTGTTTACTTAACCCACCTCATCACTGCATATACCTAGCGTTGTGTTGAGTGAACCCAGCTCACTGCATCTAAGTCTAACTACCTGTTGTGTTGAGTGAGAACCCACCTCACTGCATCTTAAGTACCTTTACTGTATACTGTTCAGTGAACCCAGCTCACTGCATCTAACTACCCAGTACCTGTTGTGTTTACTTAACCCACATCATCACTGCATATACCTAGCGTGGTGTTGAGTGAACCCAGCTCACTGCATCTAACTACCTGTTGTGTTGAGTGTGAACCCACCTGGCCACCTCACTGCATCTAACTACCTGTTGTGTTGAGTGAGAACCCACCTCACTGCATCTTAAGTACCTTTACTGTTAAGTGAACCCAGCTCACTGCATCTAACTACCTGTTGTGTTGAGTGTGAACCCACCTGGCCACCTCACTGCATCTAACTACCTGTTGTGTTGAGTGAGAACCCACCTCACTGCATCTTAAGTACCTTTACTGTTGAGTGAACCCAGCTCACTGCATCTAACTACCCAGTACCTGTTGTGTTTACTTAACCCACCTCATCACTGCATATACCTAGCCTTGTGTTGAGTGAACCCAGCTCACTGCAATTAATTACCTGTTGTGTTGAGTGTGAACCCACCTGGCCACCTCACTGCATCTAACTACCTGTTGTGTTGAGTGAGAACCCACCTCACTGCATCTTAAGTACCTTTACTGTTGAGTGAACCCAGCTCACTGCATCTAACTACCTGTTGTGTTGAGTGTGAACCCACCTGGCCACCTCACTGCATCTAACTACCTGTTGTGTTGAGTGAGAACCCACCTCACTGCATCTTAAGTACCTTTACTGTTGAGTGAACCCAGCTCACTGCATCTAACTACCTGTTGTGTTGAGTGTGAACCCACCTGGCCACCTCACTGCATCTAACTACCTGTTGTGTTGAGTGAGAACCCACCTCACTGCATCTTAAGTACCTTTACTGTTGAGTGAACCCAGCTCACTGCATCTAACTACCCAGTACCTGTTGTGTTTACTTAACCCACCTCATCACTGCATATACCTAGCCTTGTGTTGAGTGAACCCAGCTCACTGCATCTAATTACCTGTTGTGTTGAGTGTGAACCCACCTGGCCACCTCACTGCATCTAACTACCTGTTGTGTTGAGTGAGAACCCACCTCACTGCATCTTAAGTACCTTTACTGTTGAGTGAACCCAGCTCACTGCATCTAACTACCTGTTGTGTTGAGTGTGAACCCACCTGGCCACCTCACTGCATCTAACTACCTGTTGTGTTGAGTGAGAACCCACCTCACTGCATCTTAACCACTTGACACCTGAGGCATTTTTCCTCTTGTGGACCAGAGCAATTTTCACCTGTCAGCGCTCCTCCCTTTCTTTTTCCAATAACTTAATCACTACTAATCACAGCGTAATGATCTATATCTTGTTTTTCTTGCCACCAATTAGGCTTTCTTTGGGAGTTACAGTATGCCAAGAATAATTTTAACCTAAATGCATTTTAACATGAATAATAAGAAAACAAATTATAAAATGCATTATTTTTCAGTTTTTGACCATAATAGTGTTAAAATAAAACACTCTGCTGTGGATAAAAGCCACACATTTTATGTGCCCTTTTGTCCCGGTTATTGCAACGTTCAAAAAATTTCCCTAGTACAATGTATGGCGCCAATATTTCATTTGGAAATCAAGGTGCATTTTTTCAGTTTTGCGTCCATCACTAATTACAAGCCCATAAATTAAAAATTAATAGTAATATACTGCCTTGACATAAATTTTTTTAAAGTTCAGTCCCTGAGGTAACTACTTATATATATTTTTTTTAATGTAATTTTTCCCCCCTTATATAAATAAAAAAAAAAGTTTGGGTATTATGGGAGGGTGTGGGAGGGAAATAGTTAATTATATCAGTCAGTGTGGGGATTTTTATTAAATAAAAAGCAATTTTGGTGCAATATACCATTTGGCCACAAGATGTCCTCAGTCGTCATTTCCGATTCACGTACATAAGCACGTGAATCGGAAGTAATCCGTGGCTGTGTAACGCAGGAAGATACAATGAATACCGGCGTCTCGTAGACGCTGGTATTCATTGAATCGGGGACTTAGATTTATGAATGGGACCTGCGGTCCCATTCATTAACTTCCCCTCTATGCGGCGGTAACGGCGGTGCGCGCGCACGCGCGAACGGGAGCGAGCGGCGGCTGCATGCCTCTGCAGACTTGTTTTCACGGCCCTGGTGCATCCTGTCTTTTTTCCAGGGCCGTGAATATACTGCACGGCATGCAGCAAGTAGTTAAGTACCTTTACTGTTGAGTGAACCCAGCTCACTGCATCTAACTACCTGTTGTGTTGAGTGTGAACCCACCTGGCCACCTCACTGCATCTAACTACCTGTTGTGTTGAGTGAGAACCCACCTCACTGCATCTTAAGTACCTTTACTGTTGAGTGAACCCAGCTCACTGCATCTAACTACCTGTTGTGTTGAGTGTGAACCCACCTGGCCACCTCACTGCATCTAACTACCTGTTGTGTTGAGTGAGAACCCACCTCACTGCATCTTAAGTACCTTTACTGTTGAGTGAACCCAGCTCACTGCATCTAACTACCTGTTGTGTTGAGTGTGAACCCACCTGGCCACCTCACTGCATCTAACTACCTGTTGTGTTGAGTGAGAACCCACCTCACTGCATCTTAAGTACCTTTACTGTTGAGTGAACCCAGCTCACTGCATCTAACTACCTGTTGTGTTGAGTGAGAACCCACCTCACTGCATATAGCTAGCATACCCCCGAGATGGACAAAATGGACAAACCAGGTAGAGGAAGAGGTAGAGGCAGACCCAGAGGAAGGCCACCAGGCACTGGCAGGTCTGTGGCTGTGCGAGGTGGTGTTGCTGTGATTTCATGCTGACCTGCCCCAAAATACAGTGCTCAGAAGAAGGCACGTGCCATCACTTCCCAAAATCGTGAGGAGGTGATTGAGTATTTAACACAGAACACCTCATCTCCCGCAGCCACCAGCGCTACAACAAGCACCACATCCGCTGCATTTGACACTTCGCAGGAGTTATTTGGTGGTGGTGGTGAAATCACTGATTCCCAGCCACTACTGCAACAACAACAAGAAGGCGCAGGTACACCACCTCATACGTCTGAGTTAGGTGGCGATAGTATGGACGTAACGTGTGTGGATGGGGATGATGGTGGACCACCTGAAGTTGGTGCACTTGAGGAGGTGTCTGAGGAAAGCGCAGCTGGCCAGGAGGATTATGATGACGATTATACGGATAGCACATATGTTCCCGGTAGAGGAGATGACCAGGGGGACAGTTCAGAGGAGGAGTCAGAGAGGAGTAGGAGGAGACGACTCCATGATAGAAGCAGAGGGAGCTCGTCCTCAGAAACAGCTGGGGGCAGTGTCCGGTGCCATGTATCGCCAGCTATGGCCAGGGAGCACACATGCCCTTCAACGTCAGCTGCTGCTGATGCCACCGTAGCGCCATCACCCCAGGGGGCCTCAGCGGTTTGGAAATTTTTTCACGTGTGTCTCAGATCGGAGCAAAGCCATCTGTTGTCTCTGCCAGCAAAAATTGAGCCGTGGAAAGGCCAACTCTCACGTAGGGACAAGTGCCTTACGAAGGCACCTGGAGAGAAGGCACAAACAGCTATGGCAAGAACACCTGAGTAAAAGCAGCACTCCTCAAAAGACAAGCCAAACTCCTTCTCCTCTTCCTCCTTCAGGTGCATCGTCTTCATCCACTTTCTCCCTTGCACCTTCACAGCCACCCTCCTCCACACCGCCTCTTCCCTTGAGCGGTTCCTTCTCCTCTGCCCACAGCAGTACCCAGCTGTCCGTGAAGGAAGTATTTGAGCGGAAGAAGCAAATGTCTGCCAGTCACCCTCTTGCCCGGCGTCTGACAGCTGGCGTGGCGGAACTATTAGCTCGCCAGCTATTACCATACAAGCTGGTGGAGTCGGAGGCTTTCCGTAAGTTTGTGGCCATTGGTACCAGGCCGCAATTATTTTTCTCAAAAGGCCATACCCAAACTGTACCGTGCAGTTGAGAGGCAAGTGGTGTCATCTCTGGCACACAGCGTTGGGTCAAGGGTCCACCTGACCACGGATGCCTGGTCTGCCAAGCACGGGCAGGGCCACTACATTACGTACACAGCCCATTGGGTCAACCTGGTGACCGATGGCAGCAAGCAGGGAGTACGTGGCTGCGCAGAGGACCGACTTGTCACACCTCCACGGCTTGCAGGCAGGCCTCCAGCCACCTCCTCTCCACCTGCTATCACCGCTTCGCTGTCGTCATCCTCCTCCTCCTTGGCTGGTGCCGCCATCTCCTCCCCAGCTACACAGCCCCAGCACCCCAGGGCCTATGTTGCATGCCAGGTGCGACGGTGTCATGCAGTGTTAGACATGTCTTGCCTGAAAGCGGATAGTCACACTGGAGCAGCTCTCCTGGCTGCTCTTAACAAACAGGTGGAGCAATGGCTGACCCCGCACAAGCTTGAGATCGGCAACGTGGTGTGTGACAACGGCAGCAATCTCATTGCTGCGTTGAATTTGGGAAAGCTGACACACATACCCTGCATGGCACATGTGCTTAATCTGGTCGTGCAAAGATTTGTGTCCAAGTACCCAGGCTTAGAGGACGTCCTGAAGCAGGCCAGGAAGTTGTGTGGGCATTTCAGGCGCTCTTACAAGGCCATGGCACGCTTTGCAGAGATTCAGCGTAGAAACAACTTGCCGGTGAGACGCCTGATTTGCGATAGCCCGACTCGCTGGAATTCCACCCTGCTGATGTTCTCTCGCCTGCTAGACCAGGAGAAAGCCGTCACCCACTACCTGTATCATTACAGTACAAGGACACAATCTGGGAGGATGGAGATGTTGTGGCCCAACAACTGGACACTGATGCGAAATGCATGCAGGGTCATGGAGCCCTTTGAGGAGGTGACCAAACTGGTGAGTCGCGATGAGGGCACCATCAGCGACTTGATCCCCTACGCCTACTTCCTGGAGCGTGCCGTGCGTAGAGTGGTGGATACAGCTGTGGAGGAGCGTGAACAAGAAGAGTTAGGGCAGCAGGATTCATTGGAGCCATTTACACACGAACCCGATGTTTCCACAACACCGGCGGCAGCACAGAGGGGGGAGGAGGAGGAAAAAGAGGAGTCGTGTGGGGAAGGAGAGGAGTCAGACTCTAATGATGGTGATGATGAGGAAGGTGTTTCTGTGGAGGAGGAAGAGGCGGCGAAAGGAGAACAACCGCGGCAGCCATCACAGGGGGCTTCTGCTGCTCCACGTTCCCGTGGTATTGTTCGTGGCTGGGGGGAGGAAGAGGAGTTGCGTCCCGTCACTGAGGAAGAGCATGAGGAGATGGAGAGTACCTCTGCATCCAGCTTTGTGCAGATGTCCTCTTTCATGTTGTCCAGCCTGTTGAGGGACCCCCGTATCAAAAAACTCAAGACGAATGACCTGTACTGGGTGGCCACGCTACTAGACCCTCGGTACAGGCACAAAGTGGCGGACCTCTTACCAACTCAACAAAAGGCGGAAAGGATGCAGCACTTGCAGAACAAGCTGTCGATGATGCTTTACAATGCGTTTAAGGGTGATGTGGCTGCACAACGCAATCAAGGTACCACTGGCAGTAACCCTCCTCCTCCCAAGTCCACGCAGGCAAGAACAGGACGCTCCAGCGATCTCAGGGTGATGTCGGACATGCGGACGTTCTTTAGTCCAACTCCTCGCCATAGTCCTTCCGGATCCACCCTCCACCAACGCCTGGACCGGCAGGTAGCCGACTACCTGGCCTTGAGTGTGGATGTAGACTCTGCGAAAAGCGACGATGAACCCTTGGACTACTGGTTGCGCAGGCTTGACCTGTGGCCAGAGCTTTCCCAATTTGCCATACAACTCCTCTCTTGCCCTGCCGCAAGCGTCCTGTCAGAAAGGACCTTCAGTGCAGCTGGAGGCATAGTTACTGAGAAGAGAAGTCGCCTAAGTCACGACAGTGTTCAGTACCTGACCTTTATCAAAATGAATGAGGAATGGATCACGGAGGGCTACTGCACGACCGAAGACTAAGTCAGTCCACTCCCCACACACAGCATCTCTGCCTGCAGGCCGCTTGACTGCCTTCTCCGCCACTACCAACAGGGTCCAGGACTCTAGGCGGATTCCTGAATTTTTAAGGCCGCTGCTAGCAGCGGCCGCTACGCTAATTTTTCTGGTGCGTGTACATGTGCCCATCCCCCTTCGTGATCATTACCTTGCCGCGGTGAAGGGGCTTGCGCATCACAATGAAGCAATGACCGCCGGCTATTTGAGTGTCTCGGGTGGGGGTGGCACACAAAAGATATTAAGGTCGTTGCTTCATTGTGGTCAGACCAAATTTGATCAGCTGGAAAGTCACTGTTCTGTCATTCAGCTACATCAGCTGGGCAAGCATATGGGCTGAAAAGCCACCATCACCTGCACTCTCGTCACGGTGCGCACCAGTCCAGCACGGCCGTCACTACACAAACGGCTGTTTGCAGTCACTGCATACCTTTCACTGCATCTGTGACTGCACATTATACCTGGCAGTCAGTGCATAACTTGCACTTGAATGGATACACTTTCAAACTATTTAAAAATACAACCATCTAAACTTTCAAACAATTTAAAAATACAACCATCTAAACTTTCAAACAATTTAAAAATACAACCATCTATCATTTTCAAAAAATTTAAAAAAAGAGCAAAAAAACTTGCCCTCCGTAAAACATTCCTGGCAAATGCTTTCGACTTGGTTTGTCTTCCGCTGGCTCAAGGGTCCATCTGACCACAGATGCCTGGTCGGCAAAGCACGGTCAGGGCAGCTACAGCATGGGTCTCAGCAGGCTCCCACTTCTGGCCGGAATCCAACCTTCATTCCCCGCAGTGACAATGGCAGACTTGCCCTCCATAACGGATTCCCGTTAAAGGATTTAAAGTTAGTTCATTTCAATTAGGGCCGCAAAAGGTCCTCCTGAGTCCTGTATTGTTATTTTTGGTCACTACCTCGGGGCGGGCGTGCATGCCTGCCTGCTTCCCTCCTTGCCTGGATGTGTGGTGGTAGACGTTGATCAGGCTCCAACTCCGGAACGCAATACAAGAGGGAGCTCGTCCTCAGAATCAGCTGGGGGCAGTGTCCGGCGCCATGTATCGCCAGCTATGGCCAGACAGCCAACATGCCCTTCAACGTCAGCTGCTGATGCCACCGTAGCGCCATCAGCCCAGGGGGGCTCAGCGGTTTGGAAATTTTTTCACGTGTGTGTCTCAGATCGGAGCAAAGCCATCTGTTGTCTCTGCCAGCAAAAATTGAGCCGTGGAAAGGCCAACTGTCACGTAGGGACAAGTGCTTTACGAAGGCACCTGGAGAGAAGGCACAAACAGCTATGGCAAGAACACCTGAGGAAAAGAAGCACCCCTCAAAAGACAAGCAGCGGAGAACAACCGTGGCAGCCGTCACAGGGGGCTTCTGCTGCTCCACGTTCCCATGGTATTGTTCGTGGCTGGGGGGGAGGAAGAATGGATACACTTTTAAACAATTTAAAAATACAACCATCTAAACTTTCAAACAATTTAAAAATACAACCATCTAAACTTTCAAACAATTTAAAAATACAACCATCTATCATTTTCAAAAAATTTAAAAAAAGGGCAAAAAAACTTGCCCTCCGTAAAACATTCTTGGCAAATGCTTTCGACTTGGTTTGTCTTCCGCTGGCTCAAGGGTCCATCTAACCACAGATGCCTGGTCTGCAAAGCACGGTCAGGGCAGCTACAGCATGGGTCTCAGCAGGCTCCCACTTCGGGCCGCAATCCTACCTTCATTCCCCGCGGTGACAATGGCAGACTTGCCCTCCATAACGGATTCCCGTTAAAGGATTTAAAGTTAATTCATTTCAAATACACAGCAGGGCCTCGAAAGTCCGCCTCCTGTATTGTTATTTTTGATCACTACCTCGGGGCGGGCGTGCATGCCTACCTGCTGCCCTCCTTGGATGTGTAGTGGTAGCCGTTTCTCAGGCTCCACACCGGATTCCATCCCTCATTCCCCGGCCATTACCCGGGGTCACAAATGACAGACTTGCCCGCCTCCATATGATTCTCGTGAAAGGAATGTGGTGTCATCTTTGCCTGCCATAACTGGTTCTCGTTAAAGGATTTAAAGTACATTCATTTCAAATACACAGCAGGGCCTCGAAAGTCCTCCTCCTGTATTGTTATTTTTGGTCACTACCTCGGGGCGGGCGTGCATGCCTGCCCGCTGCCCTCCTTGGATGTGTAGTGGTAGCCGTTGCTCAGGCTCCACACCGGATTCAAACCTCTCATTCCCCGGCCATTACCCGGGGTCACAATGGCAGACTTGCCCGCCTCCACAGGATTCTCATTGTAGCGGTACTGAACAAGTACACAGCAAGTAGAAAATGTAAATTAAAAACAAAACGTAAGCTTTTTAACAATGCCATGGAAAGTTGAGAAGGAAGTCACACATTACCTGACATCACTGAGTGAGGAAGAGCAATCACGCCATGTTGCGCAGTAGTCCAGCATGGCCGTCACTACACAAACAGCTGTTTGCGGTGCGTTACACAGTGAGTTTGGTGTGTCAGTGTGAAGCAGTACTCTAATTACACTCCCTGTTTGATGTATACACATGCAAGATGTTGTAAAGCACTTTATGCATCCAATTTAGCATTCAATGTGATTTCTGCCCTTAAAACGCTGCTTTGCGTCACATCCAGATTTTTCACCGGGACTTTTGTCATGTATCCCACTCCGCCATGCCCCCCTCCAGGTGTTAGACCCCTTGAAACATCTTTTCCATCACTTTTGTGGCCAGCATAATTTTTTCTATTTTTCAAAGTTCGCCTTCCCATTGAAGTCTATTGCGGTTCGCGAATTTTTCCGCGAACCGAACCTTCTGCGGAAGTTCGCGAACCCGGTTCGCGAACCGAAAATCGGAGGTTCGCGACATCTCTACTTTTGACACTGCTCTCTGCAAAGGTGAGATATGCACAACATAGTATAGCTTTACATAGGCATCACCCTAAAAGACAGGGTATTCAAATTTTAATACCAAGTCCCAAAAAAAAGACCCAGAGGCCTCAGTTGAAGCACATGTTAATGTACGTTTTACACATTGTATAAATACAAAGTTTTATAAAAACATTATATTGTTTGCTAAATAAATGAAATCACTGCTCAACCTGTCCATAAATCCTCAGTGACTGACTGCTTACACCCTGCAACCCTGAATCACTTCCTCCTTTAGTCACATGCGCATGTTTGGGGTGCGCTGGTTGCTCTGCCAGCTTCAGCCATGCCTCCCTGCTGACTCATAGCTTATCATGAGGCATGGCTTCAGACTGACAAGTAAAATAATATTCTGTTAGATGCACTCTAAAGGACTGTGCCTGAACGTTGGCTTTCAAAGTCATTTCAGGATGATGGGGGTGGGGCTATATGTGATTGGAGCAGTGTCCTATGGAGAGGGTACTTTCTGGTTTAAGGAGGCACCATAGTGACATATAGTAATATGTAGTCACTTATTTGGGATACCCACTTTTGCATTAATTATCCTGGTTTCAGCATCAGGAGCACTTCTTAAAATCTATATTTTGCTGTATATTGGTATGTAGCCCTGCACTTCCAGTGATGTCATAGCTTAGGCTGTTTAGATATATGGAATTATCCTCTCAGAGCATTCTGTAGGGTTAGGTTTTATTTATATCCATTTGGAACACAGTAAACAAACGTGGGAAGTACGGTGGTGTAGTGGTTTGCGCTCTCGCCTTGATGCGCTGGGTCTCCGGTTTGAATACCAGCCAGGTCAACATCTGCAAGGAGTTTGTATGTTCTCCCGTGTCTGCGTGGGTTTCCTCCGGGCACTACGGTTTCCTCCCACATCCCAAAAACATACTGATAAGTTAATTGGCTCCCCCTAAAATAATTGACCCTAGACTACAATACATACACTACACGATACATACATAGACATTGGACTCTGGTAGGGATTAGATTGTGAGCTCCACTGAGGGACAGTTAGTGACTAGTCTATATACTATGTACAGCGCTGCGGAAGATGTCGGTGTTATATAAATTCTAAATAATAATAATAATAATTATTCCGCAGAATACCTTCTTGTCAGCACTAAAGATGTCGCCACCAGAGATAAATTTCAGAATGTAAATCAGGGTGAGGAAAGATTTGTACAATGGGCAAACACTGAATAATTTATAAGGTAATATTGTATTAAAAAAAAAAAATGTATTCATTACATTATTTTCAGTGCACTTCCTCTTAAACTATACTTAAACCTAACATTTTTCCAATTACGGTAACTAGCATTTCATAAACTTCTCCATTTATTGTGAGAACAGTAATGAAAATATTTGTACTTCTTGTAAAAGACCTTTATGTAGTTGTGAAGAAGCTGACAGCAGCTTTAGGGAAAATGATTCTGTGAAAAATGTATTAGTGTATTGGGGAGTGGGGCAATACATATGCATTCAGACAGACCTGTGCCTATTATCTTGAATCGCCATATACTGCAGCATGTCAGGAAAGGCATACAAATCCCTTATTGTCCATGGGCCCTTGTTCAATTAGCTTTTTGTCCTAGGAGAGAATTTTTCATCTTCTGTGTAAAATACGGTAACTTTTTAGCAATCTGAAATTGAAAATGTACTAAAATAATAGGTGAAAAGTACAGTCAAAATGATTGTTTGCTGGTCATTTTATTGAGAAGGTGTGGAAATGTCACATTGGAGAAAGCTTAGGAGACAAAGTGAATTGAATAAGGGCCATCGTATCTTTCAAATCTTGTTTATTCCACATACAGAAATCACATCAAATGTGAATGAGGTCTTTGATTAACATGGTGTGTCAGATAATGTGAATTTGATAATGTGAATTTGCATGCAGAAAAATCACATGCGATCCCTGCAAGTGTGCAAAAATGCACGTAATGCTTTCCTATGACGATTTGCAGTGTAATGTGCATTTTTTCCATGTGCGCAGGAAATAAATACTGGCTCTGTTGTTTTCTTTGCACATCACGTGTGATTCCTATCGCCAACAGCCAGCTGCTGTCATCTGGCTGTAGGACAGGTGTGGCAAAAACTCAAAGAATTGTCATAAAAAAAGATAGAAAATGGCCATGGTTTTCCACAAACGGAAGTGTGACCTGTACTAATAGATTATAAAAGCTGTCCTTGCTTTGAATCGCTGACCTAAGACCATTATGAAAATCAGGTGTCCTGGCCTTTATCTATGCTAGCTGTATACGCGATGCAGGTGTGTGACTGGAGCAGCCAAAGTCAATACGTCCTTATTAAAGATGGCCAGTGAGGTGCTCATTTTTTTGGGCTTGCATTCAAACTTTGTGTGCATTGCATGTAGTTTGTAACTGGGCCAATCCCAAAGCTGCTTTAAATCCCAGGTTCTCAACGTGTGGTACACATACCCCAAGGGGTACTTCTGATGGTTCCAGGGGGTACTCGGGCTTGATATATTTAACCAAGATTAACAAATTTAGAGTTTTAGAAAATAAATGATAAATTAAATTAAAGCCACATGTACTACAATGAGTTTTGAATCAGGATGATACCATTTATTGGCTAACTTAGCAATGAGTAAACAGTGAGCTTTCGGCTTATAAAAAGCCTTTGTCGGACTGGTTCCTGACCAAAACTGAAAAACACAGCACAGTTTTGGTCAGGAACCAGTCCGGCGAAGGCTTTTTATAAGCCGAAAGCTCGCTGTTTACTCCTCTCTAAGTTAGCCAATAAATGGTATCATCCTGATTCACAACTCCTTGCTTTTAATGATGGCTAACACGGTACAACACTCTACTGCTTCTACATGTACTACAATTAAATGTATACTTGTCAAGGAGTACTTATGTTAATGTTTACTATGCTAGGGGGTACTTGCTGAGTACAGGGTTTTAAAAGGGGTACATACCAATAAAATGTTGAGAAACACTGCTTTAAATTTGCAAGCAAGCTGTAATGATTAGCGTCTCATTGACCATCTGTAATCCGCATATTATCCACGCAGTTGGCATACTTTTAAAATGAGGTTTGCAATGATTGAACAGAAATTGCAGGTTGCGATTGGGCTGCAGTTTTTCTGAATGAAAATTTTGTGCTGGGATGAAGTTGCAAAGTGCAGTCCCCAAATAATTACCAAATAATAGCATTGGTTTTCAGTGTAAAAGGGCCCTTACAGTTTAGGTTAAATAAGTTTTACAGAGGGCTTTTTGGTTCCTTTAGTTCCTGCTCAGTGCCTGTCAGTTCTGCTTTAGTTACTCTGCTAGTAGTTACTCTGCCTGTTACTTTCTTATATTTTGACTTCTTTTGATTTGCAGATGCTGTAAGGGAAGTTAGAAAATACTCTTCAACTCAATCAATTGACAAGACAGCAAAGCTTCACTCTACATCTTTTGATCACCTGAATATGAAACTATTCAGGTCCCAGCGAAATCTTTATATATCTGGATTCTCCCTGTTTCTGTGGCTGTAAGTATACTGCAGAAAATGACAGCGTTTTATGAACAAACTGTTTTAAAACAAAGAAATTCGAAAAATGTACTGAAGAAGGATGAATTAACAATAAATATCCTCCTGTACATGACGTATACAGGCAGTGGCAGTGCAGATTCATTTGACGTTGTTGTCACTGCGTTATTAAAAGGAACCTAGAGTGAGGGATATGGAAGCTGCCAATACCAGTTGCCTGGCAGTCCTGCTGATACTCTGCCTCTAATGATTTTATCCATAGACCCTGAACAAGCATGCAGGTCAAAAATCTGTCAAGATAAGCTTTATGCTTGTTTCAGGTGTGTGATTCAGACACTACTGCAGCCAAAGAGCTCAATAGGACAGCCAGGCAACTGATATTGTTTATAAGAAAATAAATGTGGCAGCCTACATATCCCTCTCGGGTCACGAGTGGCACGGCCACGCGCTTGCGCAATAGATGCCAGTCAGCATCTGCAACAGAGTGGACCCCGAGCCACCGGGGGAGCAGAGCTGCTGTAAGGGCTCAGGACAGCTGCCAGGGGCTGGAGGAAGCCCCAAATCTGCCTGTTTTTTTGTTTTTTTTTACACCCCGGATCTTCCCTTAAAAGAGCAAATTTGGTCATCACTTTTAAAAATAAGCTGCAGGGAGAGAATATGATGCTCACTTCTGCCTTAAGGCTTTATTATTGTCCTCTTTATTTACCCAAAGTACTCTTTACCCTGCGGGCTCTGATGACAGTAGTGAAGAAGCTGCCATTTTCTACTTCCAAGATGGCTGTTGTCCATTGTTTTCCAGTATTATGTATTACTAGTAAAAAGGCCTGCCCATTAAAAATAAGAGTTAGGGCACAGGAAGGCGCACGGTCGCAACCCCTATTTTTTCTGCAGCCATACAAGTTTTGACTGAATGGTTTCTCTTGTTCCAGGTTGGTATGACTTGTTTTATTTAAAGGGAAGGCACAGATAGAGGGGCGGGAAGAAAGGGGGTCGGCACTACAGCGGGATCAACATCCGATGTGGAGAATCAGCAGGGCCACAGCAAGTCTTACTTGTGGCACAGTCAGCGTGCTCTGACCAGGAGTAAACAGAAGTCAATGGGTGAAACAAAGAGTGCGGAGTCGGCACTGCTGCAAACTGTATTTTAATCCACAAGTGGTAGTACATCACATTGCGTGCAGTAAAAAAGTGGTACACATACCATATGGTGGAGGCTGTATGCTGTGAGCTGGTGGTGGGTGCTGGGTGCAGGAGTAAACTGTAGTTTAGGCTACTCCTGTACCCAGCACCCACCACCAGCTCACAGCATACAGCCTCCACCATATGGTATGTGTACCACTTTTTTACTGCACACAATGTGATATACTACCACTTGTGGATTAAAACACAGTTTGCAGCAGTGCCGACTCCGCACTCTTTGTTTTACCCCTTGTTTTATTTAAACCTAAGCAAACTTTCAAGTTAGATCTGTGGAATACATTTGTTTAAAACCTGTTCTAAAATACTGCAGGCAGAGAAAACAGATGACTTGGATGCAAATTGATTTTTCATCTTGCTTATTTCAGATGATGATCGAGTTATTAGCTTGCAGCAGTATTCTAACTACATTTAGAAGCTGCTTGTACCCATCCTGTCATAATTGTGTCTGCATTCAATATTAAGCATGCCATAAACTGTGCAATGTTTTTAATATAATAGAAGTTGGATTCATTAAAATATTGTATTAATGAGTGTATTAATAATAATCTTGATATCAATGAAACCTTGATTGGCAAAGGCCATACTTAAACTTTGAGCACAGGGGCTGTCAGCAGGAACCGTGTACAATCAACGGCTACATAGCTTTGCACTTCATTAAACGGTACAAAACTAGTGGCTGTGATGATAAAACAATCATTACATCCGATTCCTGCTGGAACCTGAACCATTATCTCACGGGACAGTATAGTTAACCAGACAAATCATTTGCCATATCTAATACTAATTGAATACTATATGGCCTGTTTATTACAACCTAACATGTTCTCTAAAGACTAAAGGTAGCCATACATCTAACGATTCTGATTCAATCGACAAATCGATCGACTTTATTATGGATTCGACTTCAGTATCGTTGATCAAAAGTCGATCGACTAGTGACCCACACACTACAGGCAATATCCTATGCGATTCACCTTTACATTCGATTTGACCAATGTTGTATCTCCATGCTCTGAATACAAAAATTGATTGAATCGATTGAATGACATGTGAACAGTAGGCGATTCCTGTGCAGTCGACCGATATCTTGCATCCTACTCGATCGACTAAGCTGGTCGATTCAACATGATATCAGTCACAATTCAATGGGGAATTCTGGAACACACTAGATTCTCTCTTGACTCCCTCAATTGATTGAATCAAATAGTCGATCGCACAGATGTATGGCTACCTTAATACTTTTAACTTAATACTTTTTGATATCCTCATACATATACAAATATGGTGTAGTCATGGTGTGGTAACAGTTACCAAGCATCTAGGGGTGACCCAAACCACTAGTAATGTATAGGGGGCTAAAAGAGACAGAAAAGCCCTCCTACTAAAAAGCAATGGTTGGTGTAATTTGCCTTCTTAAAACAGAATGAAACTTGCAATAATTCAGCTTTTAAGTGAACATCTGTGGCTACCCACATGTCTGGTGTGGTGGAGCACTAAAAGCAGATATAGATATATGTAGTAGTAGTTTACTCCCCATCATTGCAAATACTGGTTATGTGTTCTAAACATACCACCGTGCTCTGCCATTTGTCAAGTTGAAGCCAAGGTGAAACAAACGTGGACACTGTGCAGTGGGTTTTGCATCATTAAAGCACACCTGAAGTGCTAGGCATATGAAGTCTGCCGTAGCTCCAGTAAAACCTTGGATTGCAAGTAACTTGGTTTAAAGTCCAATCTACACGGTACGATTCTTTATATGATTCGATTACGATTCTATTTACGATCCGATTAAATCCGTCATGTCCGATCGGGATTCGATTCAATTCGATTTGCCATTGTTTTGCAATGGCAATTTGAATTGAATCGAATCCTGATCGGACATGTTGGATTTAATCGGATCCTAAATAGAATCGTAATCGAATCATATAAAGAAACGTATCGTGTAGATTGGGCTTAAGAGCACTTTGCAAGACATGCAAACATTTTTATGAAATTTTGACTTGGTAAGCAAGCAACGTCTTGATATACAAGCAAAGAACGTATATGCACGTCATCACAACTGAGCTGATGGTTCTTTTACCTTTGACGCTGCAGAATTGTACTTGATTTTAGCTGTACAATGTCGGATTTCCATGGAATCCTCAAAAGTAGACCTAAGCAAATGTCATTAGATACATTTCTTCTTAGAGCTACATATAAAAAGGTCGGGTACTGAACCCAAAAAAGAAAAAGAACAACCCATATAAATACACCTCAAAGCAAGCAGGGGGAAATAGTGTGTCTAACTTCCATGGAGGATACGTTCTGCATCCGGGGGAGCCATGCTTTATCGAAATGATGGCTCCTGTCGGTTAAGTTAGCTTTTTTTGTGTGTGTTTATCATGGTGATATGTATGCAAGTAAGCACAAACTGATAAGATAAAGTCTTCTGAAGCCATTGAGAGGCTATACAAGTCTTGGTAGAATTCATAATGAATTGAATAAGTTTGTTTTCCAAGTGGTAATAACTTTAGTGAAAGTCTGTTGTGTTTTTCTTTACATTTGTACTGTATACAGTACAGTACTTTGTTAATATTTTTCTATAAATGTTTTTGGAATGTAGAACAAATTATCGGAGTTTCCTTTAATCCTTATCCTAGTGAGCTTTCATGATAAATTAGAAGGTGAAGGAAAGATACACAGACTGCTGCCAGAACATGGAGAAGTGAATATTAACTACTGGTATGATCTGCACACCCACACACTTTCAATGCATGCTCTACATAAGATTGCGCATGTGTGTGGGTCAATGATTTATTGGGAGGGGGGTTTTGTCACAGTTTGGTGGCTGATTTATCCATGACTGTACACAGTATTTCCTTTAAACTGGACAATTATCAACTGCTTATCAGAGTTCAGGCTGTAAAAACAGTCAGTCACCTACAATCATTGTGACCGCTTTCTATTCCTATGCAAATAAACTGCAAACATAATACAATTTTGAAGTAGTCCTAGTTAGTAAAGTGGATAAGGTACTTTTCCATCAGAAGATGAAATAATGTCTGTTACGTATTATATGTTTTTTAGTGTTTTACGGCGTGCGATATCTCTGATAGATCAGTTGGCATCGGTAATGGCAGACAATGAAGCTTTACAAGCACAAGTAGAAAAGGTCAATGAAGGTTCCAAGAAGCATATGGAAGAAAATGACCACCTAAAAAAGGTAAACAGATATACGTTAATGGCCTTAAGATTTATCTTACTTTGTTTATTTACCCCACCTCCAGCACTATAATACCATTCTGGTGGCTGGATTTTGACCCTTTCCTGACTGGTGCTTAATTTTGATCCTGTTCCTCCATTTTGGTGCCTATCATTAAACCATTTCTTACTGGTGCCTACACATAAGCCACCTGCCTAGCGCCCAGCTAGATTTTGGATAAAAAGCACAACATTAAATGTCTGTATAGTAATATATTCCTATAGCAAATAAAAAGACGGCACAATACCGGCACCTATAATCAGCTGTATTTGAGCCAAGAGTCAGTTAAGGAAGGGCTATGCCTGAGACATGCGTGAGTGACTGTTAGCTGCAGTACAGCTGGTTGCAGCAGCCTGTGGTGTGCCTTCTCATCGCTTGCTGTTAGGGTGGCCATACATGATACAATTTTCATTTTTTTGAGATTAGATAATTTAGTTCGATTATTCCGTTAGATCGAATATAAAGATTTTTCCAGCATGTCCGATCTGATTTTTCTTGAAAAAAACGTGATAATCGTTCGAATTTCTTGATCGAAAAAAAAAATATTCTCAACCTTCATTCGATTCGATCATTTAGAACGAATAAACGGGATAATCGAACGTTTTTATTGTACCATGTATGGCCACCATAAGATCCTTGTATGTGCATGTTTGGTGCTGCTGCTGAGGCCTGGCACCCTCAAAGTTAGACTGAAGGCCAGTATATGGTTACAGGTGGGATACTTTTTTTGCTGTTTAATATAGCCTTCACAACATAAGGGGGGCAAGACATGAAGTATAAATTAAACTTGATTTTGGACTTTGATTGTCCTTCTATCGGGTAGTGCAATGCCTTTACTCTTTTCTAGGAATATAAATTGCGGGCACTCATAGGTGCTATATGGGTACTCTGCTAAAAATAAGCTGTAGGCCTTTGGATATAAATGAATGAATCGGTGTCCTGGCTGGACAATATTTCAATAGCTAGGAGAAATACAGTGATGTGTGTAAGCTGAGGCAGGTTTCAGGACAGTTAAACCAGTAGGGCCATTAAACCATGTACACCACATGGTTTTAAATATATATTATATTAAGAATATAAATACATTACAAATATAATATTTTAGGGCATCAACATTTACCGTATATCAAATACGAGTTGTGCATAGTTAGGTAGTTCGAAGACATAACAACAAAAGTTGTTTAGGTGATACCTTTAACCACTTCACAACTGAGGGGTTTTACCCCTTCAGCATCCTAGCAATTTTCTCCTTTCAGCGCTCCTTACATTCATTTGCCTATAACTTTATCATTACTTATCACAATAAAATGAACTATATCTTGTTTTTTTCACCACCAATTAGGCTTTCTTTAGGTGGGACACTATGCCAAGAATTATTTTATTCTAAATGTGTTTTAATGGGAAAATAGGAAAACATTTGAAAAAAAAAACATTATTTTTCAGTTTTCCGCCATTATAGTTTATAAATAATGCATGCTACTATAATTAAAATCCATGTAACTTCTATGCCCATTTGTCCCAGTTATTACACCGTTTAAATTATGTCCCTATCACAATGTTTGGCGCCAATATTTTATTTGCAAATAAAGTTGCATTTTTTTCAGTTTTGCGTCTATCCCTAATTACAAGCCCATAATTTATAAAGTAACAGTGTTATACCCTCTTGATATAAATATTTAAAGATTTTAGTCCCTAAGGTAACTATTTAAGTTTTTTTTTATTGTAATTTTTTTTTTATTTATTTTAATATTACAAAAAAAATATTGGTAACAATTGGGGAGTGTGGGAGTTAATGAGTTAAAATTAATAGTGAAAATAATGTATTTGTATGTGAAAAATGTTTGTGGGTGTAGTATTACTTTTTGGCCACAAGATGGCCACATTTTTTTTGCAGGCATCCTACAAGCGTCGGAAGGACGCTTGCAGGAAGGAAGGCTGGGAAACTTTTTTCACAATGATCGCGCTGCTTCTCATAGAAGCATGCCGATCATTGCGGGGGCAGAGATCAATGAACGGGAATGGATTTTCCCGTTCATTGATCTCCGGGCAAGCGGGCGGGGGCATGCATGATCGCGGGAGTGCGCGCACGTGCGAGCTGGAGCGCGGACAGCGGCGGCGGTAGCGATATCTACGCTCCGGGCGGTGAACTCAAGTCCAAAGGAGCGTAGATATACTGTACCCGGGCGGCGAAGTGGTTAAACACTAAAGGTGCGTACACACGCCGTACTTTTTCAAACGATGGGTCAGTCAGACCCTCCCGCAGTGCGGTCGTTCTGCTGACAGTTGCACGTGAGTACAAGCAGGTCACATGTAAAAAAGAGGCCTCAATATAGGCTTTATTGCTTTGTAAAAAAATAAAAGTAAAAATATATATTGAATTAAGCAACATACTTTCCATTGTACAGGTTTTAAATTCAAGTAAAGCCAGTGGAAATGAACAAGCAATCAAGGCAGAGAATATAAAACTGAAAAGAGAAATTGAAGTTGCCAATGAAGAACTAAAGCGACTATCAGCAGGTGAGTCCTGATGGGAAATAATAAATTGGGAAGTTGGCTTTCTTTAGTGGCCCCTTCAGCATTGCTGGCCTCCCCTCGGTCTTGGAGCAAAAATCCAACCTGCATGATTTTTCCACACAGCGGATGCTTTTTCCATAGATACCTATAGTGGAAGCACATTGACTGCAGACTCCAATTGGACCACAACGCTCCATCAGAGCAGACGCTGCACTGTCCACTCTGAATGGCCGTTGATGATTCAGCTTGATGTAAACCGAGCCTTTTATACTGCAAAACCAAAGCACAATGCAGTTTTACAGTGTGATTTGTCTGCAGCATGCAGGACGTTTGCATTCAGGCAGAATGAGATTGCAGTGGTATATAAAAGCATTCCTGCGATTTTCATTATTTAGGTGAATGCGTTTTGTGATTTACTTAAGTTAGGAAATGGACTGCAAAATGCAGCAAATCGGGTGTAGCATAAAACAGCCCTTAGGCCCCCTGCACACTGCAAATCCGATTTTCCCTGGATGCTATCAAAACAGAAAAAATGCAGCATGCAGTACCGATTAAAAATTGCAAATTGGTTTCTTGTTAAAAATAAATCTCAAATCGGAATTGCATGTAAAATTGTATCAAAATCGCAAATTGAAATCGCATGTGTTGTGCAAGAGGCCTTAGAAGCACAAAGAAGCATCAATGGTAAGCATAGAAAATGCAGCGTTCAACCAAAGAAACTCAGAGCAGCAACATCATGCTGGCTTCCCTTGCAGTCTGAAGATGTTCAGTGGCAATATGCGTTCAGATCTACCAGAAATCAGTGGGGTTCTGTTGTACAACTATCTACCAGTGGGGTTCTGTTGTACAACCATCTGCAGTCCAGAGAAGTGTGGCTTATTGGAAGACTGGCAGCTTAAAATCTAATGCATCCTTGTGCTATGTTAAAGGGGGCAGTGGTAGGAAGAGGTTCAAATTCCTAGGTTGCAGTGATCATTTGGCGTACACAAATTATAAGCCCTGTGTTCTTTGTTCACTGGAAAAGCCTGGGTGGATTCCCTGTTTAGCTCCTTCCTGGCTCTCTTGTGTGATAATGGCACAGGCGGAGGAGTTTGAACATTGCTGTCCAGTCCAGCCAAGTGCCCCCAGATATTAACATTGGACATTAGCATTGCAAACCACACACATACCCACACACTAGGCCACAATTTTTGGGCTGTACTGAAATTCCTCTTCTACCAATTAAAGGGGAACTTAAGCCTAAACATACATATTGTCATCAACTTACATTAGTTATGTTAATTAAAATAGATAGGTAATATAATCTCTTACCCACCCTGTTTTAAAAGAACAAACAAATGTTTGTGATTTCGTGGGGGCAGCCATCTTTTTGGTTGAAAGGCGGTGACAGGGAGCATGAGACACAGTTCCAACTGTCCTGTGTGCTGATCACCCCTCCCAGCTGCGTGCACTAGGCAACAACAACATCAGAAATCCCATCATGCTTTGCACAGCATCAAGGGAAAAATGCAAAGATTTCTTTGATGTGGTGGAGCTTAGCTTCTGTGCAGCTAAAAATGAGGCTTGGGTAAGAAAAACAAAGTTCTGATGCTATAAAACTGTTCACTTTTAACTATGGAGACCATAGCATGCAGATATAAGTCCTGAAACTAGCAATCATTTTGTACATTGTCAAGACTTTGGGACCCATCGAGAGAGTGTGCGATCCTCTTGGTTTATAGGGACTGCTATATTTTTGCTGCTATTAGATTTCGGGATCAAAAGTCTGCTATTCAGACATGAAGTCATGGTGTAGTCTCACAAAGAAAGTATTTTTACTTACAGAAGTCAGTACAAGAATTTGCATAAAAGTTTTTGGCGGATAATAAAAAGTAATACCAAAATTCGGTCTGAGAATTTGTTTCTTTTGTTTACCGTTTTTAAATGTTCTCTTTACCTGAATAGTAAACGTACTGTAAAGTAAACTTTTTATTTTATGAGATGCATAATGAGATTAATGCACAGTGGTTTAAAAAATGGCACACTGCCCCTGGCATGCAGCGATTGAGGATTTTGAAATGTTCAGGGTATGTTCATTCCATCTGTCCTTTAGTTGCGTGAGCGATTAGCACGGTGCACACAAGTAGCATAGCTTACTGCAGTGTTGCAATTGTGTACTGTAAACATCAGATGTTTCTAGTACACAGTTACATTTATGTAGCTGGGACACTTCTGCTTATCGTTCACCTAGTAGTTTGATACTTTAGACATGCTTTTTTTATTTTCAAGTGACGTTTCTGAGCTACCTTCGTAAATCTCTCCAGTATTCATAATATGAATTCCAGTGAATCTTTTAATACTTTTTTGCATCCTTGTTTACAGTATCTAATTTTTTGTTTAACCAGGGCCGGGCCGAGGCATAGGCTAGAGAGGCTCCAGCCTCAGGGTGCAGTGTAGGAGGGGGTGCACAATTCATTCAGCTGTCATTCCTAATTGTGTTTGAAGCAGAAATAAATAAGAAAAGGGGATACATAGCAGTGACTGCAAGCCAGATAACTAGAATTTAAGGCGTTGGGAACGTTGTGGGCCCTGTGGCACCTCTTAGTCTAATAGCAATCCGTGTGTGACGGCTGGGGTGGGAGAGATGGAGGGGCGCACTTTGGTGTCTCAGCCTTGGGGCCTGGAGGACCTTGTCCCAGCTCTGTGTTTAACTATTGATTTACCCAAGTTTATGGAGCTGATTTGGTAGAGAAGATCAGCAGCTGAATTTCACTGTGAGCATTTCCGTCAGTCTGATTCAGGCAAATTTCCATCGGTCAGGTTCAGGCAAATTTCCATCAGTCAGGTTCAGGCAAATTTCCATCAGTCAGGTTCAGGCAAATTTCCATCAGTCAGGTTCAGGCAAATTTCCATCAGTCTGGTTCAGGCAAATTTCCATCAGTCTGGTTCAGGCAAATTTCCGCCAGTCTGGTTCAGGCAAATTTCCGCCAGTCTGGTTCAAGCAAATGTAAACTCTGTCTTCTAGCACAGATTTCAAAATACCATGTAATAAAGTGGCAATCAGCTCATTTAAATGTTAGCTTTTTGCGTAAAATGAAGCCTCTGTAACTAAACTTCTGTCTTAAATCTTATCGTATGACTAGAAGCAGTTGGGTAGAGCAAGTTAGTTTTCGGCTCTGTGTATGTGGCTGCTGTTCAGAGTACAAGGAGTTAGGTTCAGCTTGCATATCTTCAGAGATTGTACCTGGTAGTCTCTGGTGGAAGAAGTGGTCAGTGTCTCAACATGTACTTAATGAGGAACTCCAGTGAAAATAATGTAATAAAAAAGTGCTTCATTTTTACAATAATTATGTATAAATGATTTAGCCAGTGTTTGCCCATTGTAAAATCTTTTAAATCCCTGATTTATATTCTGACATTTATTACATGGTGACATTTTTACTGTTGGCAGGTGATGTAGCTGCTGCATGCTTTTTTGGCAGTTATAAACAGCTGTAAACAGCTATTTCCCACAATGCAGCAAGGTTCACAGACAGGAAACTGCCAAGAGTACGTACTCAGAATTTCTTTGTGGGAGGGGTTTCACCACAATATCAGCCATACAGCGCCCCCTGATGGTGTGTTTGTGAAAAGGAATAGATTTCTCATGTAAAAGGGGGTATCAGCTACTGATTAGGATAAAGTTCAATTCTTGGTCAGAGTTTCTCTTCAAAAAAAAAAAAAAGTCTCTGTAGCTGAGTGCCTATACAAAATGTGTAAAATATTTGTGTCTGAAATGGTGCTTAAAGAAAAAAAATGTGATGTCTCCTCTACCTCAAATCATCCAAATCACACCCCCTGTGAACCTGTGGCTTACACATACACCGGGTTTGAGAAAGGGTTGCAGGTCGGAACTGTGCACTTCCTGCTGATTAGAATTGGCCCAGTACTATGTTACATTTCAATTTGGACGAAAGCTGGGAAACAGTTGCTTCTCATTAACCATCTGTAAGCGGTACAGGATGTGGCTGGATTTTTTTATTTGACTCTCCCTTTTTTTTTCCCTTTAAAGCTCAGAAGCTCTTTGAACCAACATGAGCCCCCTGTGCCCTGGTCAACTCTCTCAATTAGGGAGACTGGCTTGCATCATTGCTCAGTATATCCCCCCCCCCCCACACACCCAAGAAAAATATATTCTATAATTCAGGGGGGAGTGCTGCACAAACCAAATATATATTTATGCAATGTATGCATGCAGTAATGGAGTTTACAATTCTCCACACAACAGGTAAAAAAGGGCAACAGGGTCTCTTGTCACGCTTTACAACATTAGTACCAGCGCTTAAGTCAGGCATGGGCAAACTCAGCCCTCAAGCTGTTGTGGAACTACAAGTCCCACAATGCATTTGTCTTTATGAGTCATGCTTGTGGCTGTCAGACTGCTGCAATGCATTGTGGGACTTATAGTTCCTTAACAGCTGGAGGGCCAAGTTTGCCCATGCCTGGCTTAAGTTCACCGACTGCACTGAAGTGTCCCCATTAGAAAGATGTTTCTATTAGAAAGAACTAGCATTTTTGCATGGAAAAGAGTTGGAGTCACTGTATTGGGGACACTTTGGCAGTCAGTGAGCTTAAAGGAATACTTAAGTCTCCTAAAAAAAAAATGACTTTTACTCATCCGGGGCTCCCCTCAGCCCCCTGCAGCTGAACGGTGCCCTTGCCGTGTCCCTCCGATGCGCCTGGACTCGCCGGCGGCCACTTCCGGTTTGGCCGTCACCGGCCGACAGCCTGGGAACGTGGCTTCTTAGCCGCGTTCCCAGCCCCAATAGCATTATAGAGGGCGCTATTGCGGCCGGGAACGCGGCTAATCAGCCGCGTTCCCAGCCTGTCGGCCGGTGACGGCCAAACTGGAAGTGGCCGCCGGCGAGTCCAGGCGCATTGGAGGGACACGGCGAGGGCACCGTTCAGCTGCAGGGGGTTGAGGGGAGCCCCGGAGTCATTTTTTTTTTTTTAAGCAGACTTAAGTATTCCTTTAACCTCCTTGGCGGGTAATTTTTTCTGCAAAAATTGCAGAATTCCAATTTTTTTTATTTATTTTTTTAAAGTTTCATGTAAAGCTACCAGAGTGGTAGCTACATGAAACACCACTAGAGGGCGCATGTGGCCCTCTAGTCCGATCGCCGCCGGCAACAATAGCAAACAGGGGAACGCGTATACAACGCGTTCCCCTGTTTGGCTTCTCCTGTCGCCATGGCGACGATCGGGATGACGTCATGGACGTCAGCCGACGTCCTGACGTCAGGGACACACGATCCAGCCCATAGCGCTGCCCGGAACTCATTGATCCGGGCAGCGCAGGGCTCTGGCGGGGGGGGCCCTCTTCAGCCGCTGCGTGCGGCCGATCGCCGCAGAGCGGCGGCGATCAAGCTGTGCGCGCGGCTAGCAAAGTGCTGGCTGCGCGCACAGCAATTTACAAAATGAAAATCGCCCCACCAGGGGCTGAGATCTCCCCCTGCGCGGCATAGCCCGAGCTCAGCTCGGGCTTACCGCCAGGGAGGTTAAGTGCTGGTAATAATGCTGTAAAGCGTGACCAAGAGCCCCTGTTGCCCTTTTTTTCCATTGTTTGCTGCAGCCTTTGTGTGTGTGTGCATATATAAATCTGATATATTTCAGTTAAAGTATAATACTTAATAAGTTAAAAAAGTTGAGGGGTGTACATGTCAATAAATTCGTCTATAGATGTCAGTAAAAAACGTAATGCTTTATGAAGTACTATAGATGTAACCCTAGCAACTGTTGCAATAGAGCATTTCCAAGCTAGCAATAAGTCAGTAGGCATAGTTCCATGCAGTTACCAAGTCTGATAATAGCTTAGAGGGAACCTGAAGTGATTAAAATTATTTAAAATAAACACAAATTAATATTACATAGTAACCTCGCCCTCAGTTCCTCTCAGAAGCTCACCATTTTCTTCTTAAGGTGTCCACACACGACACAATAAAATGATCCGATTTTACAGTAATTCGATAAAAACAATCGTATCTCTCAAAAAAATCAAAAGCTTTTTTTTTCATTTGACTGAAAAATCCGATCGGTTTTCCCGTTTTTTTTTTTTTCCGATTTAAATCGATCCGGAATGCCAGATATTTCTCTTCAATTTCTACTAAAGATTGTATGGTGTGTGTTGGATTGTTAATTTATTAATATACACACCCTAGCAATTTTCTCTGAGTTTCCAATCATTTTTATCATAATTGAGGAAAAAAAATGAACACAGGTGTGTGGTACATTGGTCATATTTTTGAAATGTTACAATCAGTCAGAAAAATTGATTGCAATTCTTAAATTGAACAGATATTTAAAAAAATGTATGGTGTGTGGCCACCTTTACAGTGATCCCTTCCAGTTCTGACAATATTTTGTCAAAACTGAGGTATACCAGTTGCTCTCAGTTATATATCAGCAGCTGTCAGTTACAACTGAATGTGCAAGGTAATGTCCATGTTTCCCTATGGCTCAAGGGGGCGATATTACAGTTTAACAGAGTGCTGACCGGGAAGCTGCTTTGGAGTAACGGCCATTTTTAAAATGGAGGACGGAGAACTCCATTGATCACAGTGGACAAATGGGACGGAGGAGAGGAGAAAGAGTTTGAGTAGTAGACTACACAGTAGGTTAGTATGACCTGTGTATGGTTATTTTGACTTTTTATTTTCAGTTCAGGTTCTCTTTAAAGCAGATCAGAATGCAGCAGGTGGACAGTAAGGCTGGTTTCACAACGGGACGTTACAGGCGCACGTTAGTGCAGCCTGTAACGCACCCCACCGCACAGCAATGAAAAATCAATGGGCCGTTCACAGTGCCCACGTTTCGTTACACTGTAACGCTGCGCCATTACACAACGTACTGCATGCAGTACTTTGTAAGCGGCAAAGCCGCGTTAGACTGCTTGCACATGCTCAGTAATGTTGGGGAGGAGCGGAGAGCGGCCAAGCACATGGCTAATTAATATTCACTGCACTCAGTGACGTGCAGTGTTTACTTCCTGGAGCGGCCGCTCTGTGCGGCGATTGGCCAGGCGGGACCACGTGATGCCGCAGGCGTCCAAGAGTGCGCATCACGGACGCCAGAGTGAGCTGCGCAACGCGGCTTACTCTGACGTCCACCTTAGAGAGCACCAGGCTTTGCGTTAGGGGCACGTTATGCGACCATAACGTCCCCTAAAACGCAACGTCCTGGTGTGAAACCAGCCTAAAGCAGTTTGAATATAGGTAGCAGTATAGCATCGTTCAAGTCCACCTAAGATGCGCTTTGTCATGAAGTAACTGAGCAAAGCAGGTACAGTTCAAGGGTATTTCACTACTGTACAGTTGTTTGGTACAGTAAATATGGTCAAATTACAGGGCTGACAGCATTGATGGTTCAGACAAAGGCAGGCAATCCCTTGTCAATGGGCAGTGTCCACTCCCAGTGGCGATGAGCAGCTTTGGCGACTTGCAAGCAGACTGTGGCTAGTATGTCCAAAGCCAGCAGGGCAGATGGCATGTGCAGGGAAGGACTCGGCACCATCACAACAAGGCGTGGTGAGACCACACACCACCCAGATATGTTTCGCCAGCATCCTTCTGGCTTTAAGGAGTGCCACATACAAACCAAGTCACGTATTTATACTTGAGTTCCACCAATCGCAGCATGTCATCACTGCTCCCAATTTCCACATGACTGCCCGGGCCAATGAAGGCATGGACCTAGAGCCAATCCCAAGGCACCTAGCACCACCTGACTGGCAGCTTCTGTCGACTTTTGTAGTACCCAGCGGAACTACATTGTAGAATTATGGTGTTTGGCATACAGTATATGCTCTTAATTTTATGCAAAAAAAGTGTTTATAACTGTTTGTCTTTTGTATCTTTTTTTGGACAATGAGTACCTAAGGCAGTCAACCTAAAGTTTCTAGCCTTCATTTTTCTAGTTCCCTTGTGGCAGCTACTACACTTCATTGTGTACCTTTTCCTTTGATCTTGTATTATTTGAACTGCAAACACTACAAAGATTGTTTGGCGTCCAGCATGGGCAGTGCGGTGGAGTAGTGGTTAGCACTCTCGCCTTGCAGTCCTAGTCAGGGTTCGAACCCTAGCCAGGACACTATCTGCACAGAGTTTGTATGTTCTCCCTGTCTCTGTGTGGGTTTCCTCTGGGCACTCTGGTTTCCTCCCACTTCCTCCAAAAAAACATACAGATAAGTTAATTGGCTACTCCCTAAAATTGGCCCTAGACTGCAGTATATCCACTACATGATACATCTGTAGACATATGACTATAGTAAAGAGTATATTGTGAGCCCCTCTGAGGGACAGTTAGTGACAAGACAATATACTCTGTACAGCGCTGTGGAAGATGTTGGCGCTATATAATTACTAAATAATAATAGTGAGTATATAGGGGAAACAGTACTGCAACGCACAGTCTGAAGAACAAACCTTGTAAGTACCTACGTAAAAGCTAAAATATAACTTTTATTGATCAATGAAAATACTATATACAATGCAATGTAACGGGCTTGTTTACACAGTACCACAGCACTTCTATAGATGATAGACATGAGGTAGCTTGCTATAGTTTAGCAAAGGAGAGGGTTTGACTGATTTGTGAGAAAGCAACCCCCCCCCCCCCCCCCCTCCAAAACTAGCAAACTAATGCTCTTACCAGTGTTCTGCTATCGGATGGACACTGCAAGCAGGGCCGGATTTGTACTCTTTACTGCCCTAGGCCACTGTCACTAGCTGCCCCCTTCAGTCTAGATAGCGAGATGACCCCCCCCCCCCTTTCCCTCCAGTATAGGTAGCCAGATAACCCCTCCCCCCTTCCCTCTAGTATAGGTAGCCTGATGACCCCCCCTCAGTATAGGTAGCCAGATAACCCCTCCCCCTTTCCCTCTAGTATAAGTAGCCTGATGACGCCCCAGTATAGGTAGTCAGATGACCCCTCCCCCCTTTCCGTCCAGTGTAAGTAGCCAGATGACTCCCTTAATCCCTCCTTTGCCCACTACCCCTTTCAGTATAGGTAGCCAGCTCGCCTTCAAACCGCAGCAGCAATCAGTGTCACTCATTTCTCCGCTCTCCGGTGCAGAAGCTTCCTCTTCCTTTCGATCTCCAATGCTGCCCAAGTCCATAGCTGCCATGCACAATGCAAATGTGCACAGAGAGCAAGGTGGCTGCTGCACAGGCGGCTAGCAGCAGAGTACCGCGGTCAGGAGCTCGCCTGATCTCTCTGCATTGCAGCATTTGCAAGCTTCCAAATGCTACACCAGTTTAGCCTGCTGCTTTGGTGCCCTTGCTCCTGTGTTGCCCTAGGCCAAGGCCTAGGTGGCATTGGCCTAAATCCGGCCCTGACTACAAGAAACATAACCAAGCCTGTTATATTGCATTGTAAATATTATTTAACTTGATCAATTAAAGCTATACTTTGGCTTTCACTTAGGTATTTATAAGGCTTGTCCTTCCAATATGTGTTGCAATATTGTAGTAATTGCTTACCTCTGCCTTTTAACAGGACATCTTTTTATTTTAGTTTTCCACTGTATATTATGGTGTTTGGGGAGCTGAGTCCTGCCATTTACCTCAAACTAGAACTATATTGTTATACATGTCCTTTCAATAAGCGTAAGTAGACTTCCACCTGCATAAAAATGTATGTGTGCTGAGCTAATGTTGCTCAGTTAGGATAAACAACTCCAAGAAAACTCATGACAAGCAGCGCCTGTTTCTCTTGTATTTACTTCATGAATAAAATGTTACAGGGTCAACACAGTTAGATTAAAGCAGAATGGACCTGTTTGACATGTCACGTTGGATGTCACTGGGTGTGTGTTGCATTGCTGTCTACAGTGTAACATTTAACCTCTTGGAAATCAAACCTCTAGTTTTTGAAGAATGTGAACACTATAGAAAAATATTATATCTATTTACTACTGTACGAAACACAGATGTACAAGAAGTTTGCACTTACGTGAATGGTTAGTGATTGTATGCAGCTTCTCTGTAAAAAAAAATAAATAAATGCTGCCTGCTTTTGACATTTCAGCATTTACTGACAAGCATCAAATTATTTTAAATGGGAGTGGAGACAGGTTAGTTGGGGTAGACAATCTAATAACTTTCAAGCTACTAGTAGTGTAAAATGTGTAGAGAGAATAATGGATAGATTTCCACAAGCAGCATAAAATGTATTGTATAGTGGCAGGTAGCTTACCTTCTTCCTCCGCTCGCCGCAATGTTGCCCTCTATACTTCGGAGGGCGGCATTGCAGGAAATTATGCGGCGAGCGGAGTTTGAAGGTAAGCTCCGCTCGCTGCTGCTATACAATACATTCGGTTTTGCGGAAGTAGCTGGAGGAGGTGGAACCTGATGAGGGAGAGGGGGCGATCACCGCCGACTGCTGTCACCCCCGTCCTGGCTGTTACCCCCTCCAGCATGCTACCCCCTCCACCTCCTCCTCACCCACAGGCCGTGACACAGAAGCGGATCCGTTTCTGTGTCCAAAACTGCCTGTGTAGAGGGGGATCTGTTTTCCTATTCCCCTGCACTACCCGTCTGTGTATCCGGATCCATGTGCGGTGTGGGAAAACGGAACAAATCCAGACCGTCAGTTCAGGTTTTTAAAACGGACCCCCTGAACACAGACAGATCCGTTTTTTGTTTTTTTTTTTAAGTCAAGACAGCTACTATTTTTAACATTGGTATTCGTGGCTCCGTTTTTGATCTGGGCTGAAAAACTGAGCCACGGATACGTTTACGGACCTAGTGTGAACCGGTCCTAATGGGTATGAAAGTAGGATTCCTACAGTCCATTATTCTGTCTTCCCATATTTTCCTATGTTACGTGGGCATCTTCAGTTTAGATGTTATTTTATAGAGCGGTAATGTTTTGTTAACTGATTTTGCCCACATTCCAAGTGTTGGGGTGGAGTTCTTTTTTTAAAGGAAATATCAGGCAATTTTAAGAAAATGATATCTACTTACCTGGGGCTTCTTCAAGCCTCTGGAAGGCAGTGTGTCCCTCGCCGTAGCTCCACTCCAGGCCGGTCAGCCTTTCTGTAACAGGCGTCAATCCAGCGAGATCGGCAGCCACTGCGCAAATGTGCAGATGCGCCGCTTGCAATCAGGCACACATAGCCGGGACCGTTCTGTGCACAAAGCTCCCGCCCATGTAAGCGCGATTGCATATGGTGCAGCCGCATGCTCGCACATGCTGCAGCCGCATGCTCGCACATGCGCAGAGGCTGCAGACCTTGCTCGGTCGACACCAGCTACAGACAGGACCATGAAGCAGAGCTGCGGCGAGGGACACATAGCCTTCCAGGGGCTGGAGGAAGCCTCATGTAAGTAGATCTCATTTTCTTAAAATTGCCTGAAATTTCCGTTAAGAATTTCCTTCTTCGCTTGAAAACACAGGACTTGGACTTCCGTTTCCGGCGCCTGTGATGGTGGACGCAGACTAGTAGAGCTCCGACAAGCCAGGCCGCCCGCGGTCATAATCTCCTTCTAGATCGCTTGGATTTTTTACATCCGAGCTGCACACAGCCCCCGCAGCACGGGGATTATCATATGGACCGCTACGTTACTCGCCAGACCAACTCCCGGGGAGATACGCAGGAACAGCAGTCACAAGGCAAGATGGCCGCCAGCGCGAGGAAGAGAGGAAACCGCTCTGAGACTGCTCACTCGCAGAAAGACTGGGAGGAAGACTCTGATGCCCCATCTGAGGAGGATAAGCGTCCTACACCCTCCATTAACTATGAAACAATGGCCAAAGAAATGATGAAGTTGCTAGCCCCAGACCTGCAAGCCACCGTGGAGGCCGCTGTCTCCAGGTCCCTAGCAAGCATGACTAAAGAACTCAGGGCCCAAAGCGCTAGAATAGGAGAAGCTGAACAACGAATCAGGCAGTGCGAACAGGACTGTGACTTTAATATATCTAAGATGGACTCTCTTATAAAAGACAACGCAGTCTTTCATGCTCGTATAGAAGATTTGGAGAATAGGTCGAGGCGCAACAATCTAAGGATTGTAGGCCTCCCTAAAACATGCTGCCCTAGCGCCATCCCTGAGTTCTGCGAAAAGACTTTGCCACAGCTGCTAAACTGATCGGGAGACTTCAGAGTGGAGCGGGCTCATAGAGTAGGGCCCCCGAAAAAGAATCCTGACAAAGCAACCCCCCGAATGGTCATGACCAGATACCTGGATTATAATGCTAAGATCAGGATACTCCGGGCCTTTAAGGCGTTGGCCAAACCTCTTTTATACCAAGAAGCTACCATCAAGCTCTTTATTCGATTACTCCTTTGAAGTGACAGAAAAACTTCAGGCATTCAATAAAGCCTGCTCCTTCCTTGCGCTGAAGAAAATTAAATTCTCTCTGCTTTATCCTGCCACCCTCAAGATTTTTGAGGATGAGGATACATTCAAAATTTTCAAGCATCCCCGGGAAGCGGACAGATACCTTACCACTAGATTTTCGTCCCCTTCTAGACGATCTGCCTCTCCAAATCAATCTTCCAAGGATACATCGGAATGAGGGTCTGTTTGCCTTTCTAATAACTTTGATGTTACTATGGTCCGATATTCCTCCGCGTACAGTCTTTTTAGGCTTCGGATGCTAAGAAGCTTGCTGGTGTCATTCACAGGGAAGAAGAGAAGTTTATTCCTAATGGTTTACTGGCAGCATACGCCACTGTGATTTTTGTAAGCAGGAACCTCAGTCCCTACTAGTGCTGGACTGACTACATGTGATGGAGATAATCTATCACCTATTTACCACCATCTGTTTCTCCTGCAAGTTTTTTGTTAGTTATATTTTCTTTCTCTTTGTGTATTTTGGGGTGTTGCTCTCTCTACCTTGGTCCACATCATACTTTCTTCACTACCTTAGATGCTATCTTATGTTTTATGTTGCATATATTATCTGCTCTTTGCTCACCGGTGCCTAAGACCTATATAATATGAAAATTATATCCTGGAACGTTAAGGGACTACGTTCCCCCATAAAAAGATCTCAAATACTCCGGCATCTGAAATCTTTAGACGCTGACATTGCCTTACTACAGGAGACCTATCTGGGCTCTTCTGAAATTCAATATTTTAAAAAAAATGGGTATCCCACTGCTTTGGATCACCTGCAATGAACAAAAAGCTGGAGTGATAACCTTAATCAGCAAACACCTCAAAGGCACCGTTGAGCAAACATATGCAGATGCTGCAGGACGATGTTTAGCAGTCAAAGTTACACTTCCTGGTGATGTTCTTACCATTTATAATGTTTATGGGCCGCATGAAGGGAAAAAAGTTTTTTCCAACATTTAGGTACTCACTTGTTATTAGAACCACAACATTTAATAGTGGGAGGTGACTTTAACGAGGTTATGCACCCTCTTGAAGATAGAAGAACTGAGGGTCGTGGGCCTTCCTCTCACAGAGCCCAAGATACTTGCCTTTCTCAATTTAGTAATTTATTGATGCTACAAGATACCTGGAGATATCTCTCACCGAGTGAAAGGGAATTCTCGTTTTATTCTCATCCCCATAGGTCCTTCTCGAGGATAGATTACCTGTTCACTTCTCCGGATCTTACCCCTAGACTAATTAAAGCCACCATACATGATGCAGTAATCTCAGATCACTCTCCCATTTCAATAGTTCTACATGAGCTAACCCCCAGAGGCTCCGATTACATATGGCGATTCCCATCACATCTTTATAGTGATGTGGAGTTCCACCCCCTATTACAGAACTGGTGGCTTGAATTTAGTGAGGACAACAAAACCCATAAAATTGACCCTCATTTATTCTGGGACACTGCCAAGGCCGTCCTCAGAGGACGCATCATAGCATATGTTAGCTCCAAGAAAAAAAAAGTAGCAAAGGAATACTCTGCCCAGATAAAAAAAGTAAGACAGGCGTTGCTAGAATATCAGAACTCCCACACACCCTCCTCTAGAGAGCAGTGGCTCAAGGCCAAAGTAGTAGCAGATAGGTGGTTCAAACAAAGGGAGCGTCTCTCTCAACCCTACAAAAAGTTGCTTTTTTTTTAAATATGGCAACAGATCAGGCAGACTCTTGGCCAGACTTGCCAAGGGGGGATACGGCCCCTCCCTCATCTCAGAATGATTCAGAATGCCTTCAGAATGATTTAGGGGAAATTAAGAATCATCCAAAAGACATTAATGATATTTTTCTTTCCTATTACAAGAACCTCTATACCAATTCTCACACTTTCAGTGAAACTGATAGTGCTAGATGGCTAGATTCTGCCCCCCTCAAAAAGCGTAGCAAGGAAGACCTTAACATCCTTAATGCTCCAATTACTACCCCCGAAATAATTAAAACTATCAAAAGCCTGGCCAATAACAAAGCACCAGGCCCGGATGGCCTATCCTCAGAATTTTTTAAAATATTACAAGTAGATATTTCCCCTACCCTTTCTGATGTCTATAATAGGATCCTGCGTGGTGAACAGTTTCTGTCCTCTGGAAATGATACCTACATCAAAGTAATCCACAAAAAAACAAAGGACCCCACTTTAGCTGAATCATACAGACCTATCTCGCTAATCAATCAAGATCTCAAGGTCTTAACCAAATTAATGGCCAATCGTCTAGCTATATTCATGCCCAAGCTCATTCACCCTAACCAGGTGGGCTTTATGAGAGGCAGGTCTGCAGTCACTAACATTCAAAAGTTGCTTTTAATTCTGGAACAGGTAAAAGCGTACCCCTTAACCAATAGGCAGAGTGCTCTTCTTTTACTTGACGCACATAAGGCCTTTGATGAAGTTCACTGGCAATGGTTAGACATGGTCTTAATAAAAATGGGCTTTACTAGTAGTTTTCTCAATCTCTTCAGGTTAATGTACCAAGCCCCTAAAGCACGTGTTTACACCCCAGGATTCCTATCCGCATCTTTTCCCCTTCAGAAGAGAACGAGACAGGGGTGCCCCCTGTCTCCTCTTCTCTTCAACCTAGCCCTTGAGCCTCTTGCTAGACTATTGGATAGAGTGATCGGTGGAATCAGGGTGGGGGGTGTCAGGACCACTCAGGCTCTTTTCGCCGACAACATTTTGCTGTTTCTCGATGATCCCTTGGCTCAAGTACCCAAGATTCTACAACTGATAGTAGAAATAGGAAGGGAATCTGGGTTTAAAGTCAATTAAACAAAAGGCGAACTTATGTTTCTTTCTAACAAATTTAATCTTCCAACAGATATTGATCTTAGAGTTAAGATCACTAAAGGACCGATTACATACCTGGGAGTAAAGGTGGGTAAGGACCCCCAATCACTTTATAATCTTAATATAACCCCACTCATCCAAAAACTAGTCAACCAGCTACACAGCTGGGAAAACCTGACCCTTAGCCTCTCTGGAAGAGCAACTTTATTTAAGATAATTACTTTTGGTAGGCTCTTATACCCCCTGCAAGTACTCCCCTTTCTTTTGAAACACTCCGACATACAAACTTTAAATAGAGCCACTTCACTTTTCCTTTGGAGAAACAAGCGATCAAGGATCAAATTAAGCAGACTTCAAATTCCTAAGAGCCTGGGTGGTCTGGCCCTCCCCAACATTGGACTTTATAATTTAGCCTGTATGCTGCGTCACATACGCAACTGGGTATCCCAAACCTCTGGTTTCTCCAATTATAAGCTTGAGGCAGCTCTAGCAGAACCCTGGACTCCAGTGGGACTGCTGCACTCCAAATGGTCTACTCTCCCTGTTTGTCTCAAATATAATGTCATAGTAAAAGATACCATCGCCACATGGAAAGAATGTAGAAAGTTGTTTCATCTGCCATGGAGGATTACTAAATACATGCCACTTTGGGGCGCCCCTGACTTCTCTCCAGGTATGCAGCATAGCACTTTCCTGGGCTGGGAGGGCAGGGGCGTCACCAAGCTTAGTCAGCTCTTTAATTTCAAGGGTAAACGTTGGTGGAGTTTAACAGAGCTACACACTCTATATGGCATCCCTAGAACTGATTTTTTTAGCTTACTACCAGATAAGTCCTATGTTAAATCACATTTATCTAATACCTCCTGTCTAACGGAGATTACTCCATTCGACAGGTTCCTTAAACCGGGAACCGAGAGACTATCCCTTTCTACGCTACACAATGGCCTACTAGCCATTAATTCAGGAAAATTAGCACAAGCCAACTTTAAACGATGGAACAAATATTTTGAGATTCCCTCAATGGAAAAGCTTATAATAGAAGGCATATCGACATATAGGAAAAACATTATTTGCGAGAGGTGGAGAGATTCACACCTCCTCCTTCTCTTCCATGCAAAGTATGCTTTTAATATTCAATATTCTATCCCCCCTCAGGGATTTTCTCCAGAATGCCCAAAATGCAAATATCCCAGTGCTGATATGGTACATTGCATATGGCAATGCCCTGTCATATCTCAGTTTTGGGATCAAGTCTCTCGCTTCCTCAAAAGGCTCAAATGCAAACGCCCTGAGAAGGACCCCATGCTCTACTTATTCCATAACAGATCTCCCTCACCAACAACTTCAGATAGAGCCCCCTCTGACCCCGATATATTACACGTGACACTTGCAGCGGCAAAAAAAGCTATCCTAAATAGATGGATATATCCCACTAGACCGACTATTCAAGATGTAAAAGATGAAATGTTAGATTTATACTCCATGGACAGGTATGACACACTCCTTCATAAAGAAAAAAGAGCCAAACGCTTTTTTAGTAAATGAAAACCTTTTATTTTAATTGTTTACTCAGGAAGAAATCACTCACTTGGTTGAACCGTTCAAATACTCTTCTTGGTACTGCAACGAAGATCTCCTTGGAATCCTGGGACCTTTTCAGCTCCCTGCCTAACTTACCTATTAGCTTATGGATGCTCTTTGAACTTTGCTTATTTAGAGTCAGTTAAAGTGGACCCAGTGGAGAGAGCACCCCCGGGGGGGGGGACTGTTGAGGTTTAAACTGTTGATAGTACTCGATTACTACTACTCCAAATTGACTCTATCTGGATTCGGACATAATAACCTGTAGGCCTGTAGTCTACATGGCCTCCCAAGATGGAAGGACTCTTGTATTCTCAGGAGAGGAACATCCTCCGATACACATTTCTCTCATCTTGGTGATATATGATAAGTCTGTATTTTTGAGAAAACCAAATAAAAATTGTTTTAAAAGAGAAAACACAGGACTTTAACCACTTTACCCCCGCGCGTACGTATTTCTCCGTCCCTTTTTCCATCCTTTAACCCCCAGGGGCGGAGAAATACGTACTTTCCGCGCTCCCGCCGTTGTCCGCGCTCCCGCTTGTAAACACGCCGCCCGCCGCTAGTAAACACGCCACCGCCCGCTCGCCCGGAGATCAATGAACGGGAAAATCCATTCCCGTTCGTTGATCTCAGCCCCGCAATGATCTGCTGCCGCTCGGCTGAGCAGTGCGACCATTGTGGGGAAAAAAAAAAAGTTCTCAGCCTCTTTCTACTTCCTGCAAGCGTCCTTCCGTACCCAGTGCAGATTTTTGGTTTTTGACTTTGTAGACAGATGGCTATACATGTGTGTTTTAGTAGACTGCTTGCTATACTGTAGATGTTTGATGTAGAATTTATGATTTTGCATACAGGTTGTTGTAGATGTTTGCATCTATGAGGCTGTAAAATGACTCTCTGATGCTGTCACATGTTGCAGGCTGGCAGAGGAGCCCACAAAGAAATGTATGCAGGAATTAACTTTCCATTTAGATATTGCTTATTAACACAGAAAATGTAATCGGTCTTGGAGGAGGAGGAGATTGTATTTCCTAACACGCCAAGCATACCTTTATTACAGTGCTTCAACCCTCTAGGTGTGCCGGAGTCACTTGCATGGGTAGCCTTTGTCGTGAATTGTCTCAGTACAATTTTTCTTTTCTTGTTTCTACAACCCATGGTCCCTTTCCAGCCTGTCTTTATCTAGGTTTCAGCTTATACCCCCATATCCTTTCCCAGTACTATTGGCAGCTTAGTACACAATACATAAGATTACAGACAGGGGTGACCGATAACACAATACAGGCAGTAATACAGTACAATGCCCATACACTGGAGTGGAAGTCCCAGTAGTACAAGTTCACATTACTCTGGGTGGAGTGTACAATCAAGTAGGATACACAAGGAGAGAGGGCCCTGCCAAAGGCTTACAAGCTAATAAATCCGATAATCCGAACATTTGTATAGCGCTTTTCTCCTGTCGGTTTTAAAGCGCTCAAGAGCTGCAGCCACTCGGACGCTCTAAAGAAGCCACCCTGCAGTGTTAGCGAGTCTGGCCTTGAACGTCTTACTGAATAGGTACTGACAGGGCTGTGGAGTCGGAGTCGTGGAGTCGGGCAATTTTGGGTGCCTGGAGTCGGGAAAAAATGCTCCGACTCCTAATGAATTTGTAACTGTAATTAAAATAGAAAATATGATAAAATGTTCTATTTCTCAGATAATAGTCATTAAAAATAATGTATATATACAGTGTATATATACAGTAATAGCTGTGCTTAGTCCACAAAAATGAAATAAACCAATCAAAATTAGTTACTTGTGCTGCTTCAATAAAGCAGTCCCCGTATTTTTAAGGTCAGATATACATATCTGATTGTGACTGTATATATGATGTGTACACAGGAATCTCTTATATATACTAAATAACATCTATGCTGTAAGAATAAAGCCTGATGTGTAGCTGTGTCACTAATAGAGATGGTCAACGAGATGGAAATAATTCTGCATTGATGCTGATTTATGCAAATGTATGCACTCCCTTTGCTGATGAAATCAAATAATTTGATATGTTGTTAAAATTTGGTTTGGTGACTACAAATTAAAGGGTAACTGAGACGGATGAAAAGTAAAGTTTTTACATACCTGGGGCTTCCTCCAGCCCCCTTCAGGCTAATCAGTCCCTCGCTGTCCTCCACCACCCGGATCTTCTGCTATGAGTCCTGGTAATTCAGCCAGTCAGCGCTGTCCGGCCGCATGCCGCTCCCACAGCCAGGAACATTCTGCACCTGCGCAATAGTGCTGCACAGGTGTAGTATGCTCCTGGCGCCGGAGTGTGTGCATGCGCACTACGCCCGACTGGCTCAAGTACCTGGACTCATAGCAGAAGATCCAGGTGGTGGAGGAGGACAACGAGGGACTGATTATCCTGAAGGCGGCTGGAGGAAGCCCCAGGTATGTATAAAACTTTAATTTCATCTGTCTCAGGTTTACTTTGTTACACAGTAGTACTATACTCTACATATGCACTCCCCACAGAGCTGCAGGGAATCCACTGAGAATGCTGTGCACATTGAACACAGAGGTGTTGTCTGTTTACAATCTCCTCATTCCCCTGCAGAGTACCTGCACATCATTCTTACATGTACCCACACTTACATTGCCTAGGGCCTGATAGATGTTCTTTGTTCCGGTTTGTACCTTTTACAAGTACTCTTACCAAGGACTAGTTTTAGTCTAAAGGGAATAAATATAGTAGTCTACATATCCTTCTCACTTCAGTTGTCTTGTAAAATTCCTAAGCGTTTGCAGTTAAGAGACGAATTTCATGTTACATACTTTTAATCAACAAAATTGTAATATGCAAATTAGAGGAGTCGGAGTCGTGGAGTCGGAGTCGGTGGAATCCTAAACTGAGGAGTCGGAGTTGGTGGATTTTTGGACCGACTCCACAGCCCTGGGTACTGACCCTTGCCAGGATTCGAAACCTGGTCTCCCATGTCAAAGGCAGTGCCCTTAGCCAGTACACTATCTAGAACATAATTAGTCTCTCAGCGCAGTTTTTAGTTTTAGAACCTTTTTTGTAGATTTTTAACAAACTCATTAGTAATTGAATTTTTTCATTGTTTTGCCAGCTTTGAGTTATTGGGAGATGTCACGGTGTTAGCTGGTTGGACAGGTCTGGCTAAATCCAAGTGCTGTTTTTCTCCCAAAGGCAGGGGCAGGTAAATTGTATGGTTCCTCATTTAAGATATTTTCAAACATTATGGAGACTCAGTAGTAAAAGGTCTTCAGGGTACAATTTAGTGTTGGGATTCCCAGGTAATCTGTTGATTCTGTTTGGACTTCAGGCTAGCCATTGCATCCCATGTCTATCACTAAGTTTTAGGTGCGCATCACTCTGTTGCTGGTTCACTGGTTGATCTTTATTTAGACTATGTTTTTATTAGTTGGACTATGCACTACCCAACATACCAGAAACACCCCACAAGACCTTTTGTTTTGGAAAGGATTTGACCCGGTTTTGTAGCCAGTTCAATTTGGCCCTTGTCAGTGTTGCCCAGATTAGATCCTTATATTTTCTAATTTTTGTTTTTTGCTCCAACACATCTGCTTAAAAAATGGATTGGGCACTTGCAGCCTTATCCCTTGACAATTGCCATTTTAAAAAAGTAATCAATGCTGTTCACTTTATTTGTCAATGCTTTTAATTTGCAGCTGATCGGTAAAGTGAAAAGAAAGTTGGAGCTTGTGTACTGCTACAATATTATACCTGTCAGTTCGTCTTACAGAATCTTTATAAGTAATCCATATTAGTAATTTAAAATATTTAGCGTAGTTTAGAGAAGCAAGAAAACACATTTAGCTGTTGGCTGATGTTAATTATTTACCGGTTTAAATGTGTCGTATTTTTCTTGGAGCTGGCTAGCTACGAAAAAAGCCTTTAGCATATAACTGAACATGCTTTGATTTTGCTACTAACCTAGTAAGACAAGCCTGGCACATGCTACAGGTTAAACACAGCGTTACACAGCGCTCAGATGAATATACCCGCAATTACCAATATGGTTCAAGGATGTATTTAAATAATCAATGTGATTTATATATACAGTACATAACTAAAAGGGTTCCTATGTTATAGACAGTCCTACGGGTACGCTTCTGAAACAAGGCTTGAGTTAGTCCTTTCTTATCAATAGTATTTCTCCTCCAGAAGCGCTCCACCATAGACAACAATGCTGTCACCACCACCAGGAACACCCTAAAGGATCCTCACTCACCAAATAAGGTGGGCCAGCAATGACATTGGCCTTATCTCGCCTCTGGGGTATTTGATAGGCTCCCCACACCCTGTGGCAGTCAGATGCTATCCAGATATCACCTCTCCTTTCTTCCTGAATGTGACCTCAATGCAAACAAATGCTATCATTGCGCAGGCATCTTAGCTTAAAAGGGTATTTATTAAAAAAGGTTCCACTCACATGTTACAGGTAGTTGGTAAGCCTGTGGAGTGTTAGGAACGGGCTCCACCCCGTGCGGCCTCCCGGGCTGGCCGCCGTGTGCTGGTATCCCAGGGCTTGCTCGCTCCACCACGCCACCGCGTCCCACTACACTGTCCGTGTTACTTCCGCATGTGGCTCCTCCCTATCGATTTCGTCATGAAGATGACTCATTCAGGGGATGGAGCCACCATGCGGAGATTGCTGTAATAAGGCGTCTTGCTACGCCCCTCTGTGACGTCGCACCCCCGCCTCCCAATAGGCTCCGTCCGCTTCCCGGCCAGTGCGCATGCCGTCATTACGCTACACGCCTCCCTCTACTTGAAACTCACTTCCTTGCGTGTCAGTGTGCGTTCCGGAGCCCGGGAGGCTTTTATACACATAAAAAACTTTATTTAAAACTTTATTACAAATTCATATTAAAAAACCTTCTATAAGGATCAGTGTTGGATTCACTCCCCCTAACATGTTTGCTAATTTTAAACATCATCTTACATCATATTATACCAACTAAATTACGTGACCCCATGTTACTTCTCTACAATTCACCATATTTTCATTCAAATTATTTGTGGAGCATCCTCCGCTCCACAAGCTTTTACATTAGAAGCAGCGTATTCAACATAACATCATATTTCATTTATATCACCAGACTCAATCCTCTACTTTATAAACACATTCTTTCTAATTTGTCTATCCCCACATTATTTCCAAATTATCTCCATAATCTCTATTTCCACATTCTTTCCATATACATATTTTACATCTTCATAAGGACGAGGTTATAATCAGTACATTCATTTACATATTTTACATATTCATATTGTCTCCCTCTAGTGGCCTAACCCCATACTGCCATAATATTATTTTATTTCACACATGCAAAATTCCTTCCCTCTCTTAGCTGTCATCAATAAAACAGTTGAGATCTATTTCCACATTAAATCCCTTTGGTTGCATGGTTTCCATCAAGAAGATCCACTCAGTCTCCTTTCTTGAAATCAATCTAATCTTGTTTCCCCCTCGCCATGGTATGTTTATCTTCTCAATTGCACAAAAATTCAGCCCACTTGGGTCTCGGTCATGTTCTTTTCTAAAGTGCTCGGATACACTATGCCCCCTCACCCCCTTTCTTATGTTCCTTACATGTTCAGCTATTCGCTCTGTTAATTCCCTTTTGGTCCGACCTATATATTGCTTCCCACACCCACACCAAAGCAAATATACTACCCCTTTGCTATGACATGTGATGTTTTGTTCTACCTTGAAGGATCTCCCATTCTGAAATGATACGAAGCAATCTGTTCTCACTCCCTTGGCCCCTCTACACGAGAAGCACCCCCCACATGGGAAAAATCCTTTCCTCTGCCAAGGCATCAACTGAGGGGCTTTTGGTGGATTTACACAACTAGGAGCCAATATGTTTTTTAAATTATTGGCTTTCCTATATATCATTTTAGGTTTCTCAGGCAGCAGTTTTTTCAAAGTCACATCTTCCAACAAAATACCCCAATGTCTCGAGATAATTCTCTCCAAATTCTTATGTTTAGTACTAAAATCTGTGATAAATGCAGTTTGATATTTTTGTTGTGAACCTCCTTGATCCCTTTTACCCTGTAATAGATCTCTTCTTTCCCTTTTTCCCACTTCAATCATGGTTTTTTGCAAACTCTCCTCATCATAACCTTTCTCAACAAATCTATCTATCAGAACCTGAGATTGCTCCACATATTCCCATGTGTGAGTGCAATTCCTCCTCATCCTCACCATCTGGCCCCTCGGTATCCCCCCTATCCACCTAGGGTGGTGATTACTATCCACTGGGATGAAACCATTTCTATCTGTGTCTTTAAAGTGACTTTTCGTCAACAATCTAGTGCCTTCCTTCCTTATGTTTAAATCCAAAAAATTAATGGTGCTTCTACTGAACTCCACATTGAGTTCAATATTCCAATCATTATTATTCAATTGTGAAATAAACTCTTGCAAGTGCTCTACCGACCCATTCCATAACCAGAACAGGTCGTCTATATATCTAGACCAGTGACTCAGTGGTATCCCACTCTGTGCTTCTACTTCCAAAATACCCTCCTCCCATCTAGACATAAAGAGGTTGGCCAAACATGGAGCATACCCCGCCCCCATGGCACAACCTCGCTTTTGCAAAAAATAATCTCCTTGGTGCCAAAAATAGTTCCTTTTAAGTGCAAAATTTAATAATTCCAAAAGAAAAATTCTTTGTTTCTGCTGCATTTCATCATCCAGTGTGAGATAGTGTTCAACCGCTTCAAGGGCCAGATGGTGAGGAATGTTTGTGTATAATGATGAGACATCGGCAGTCACCAGTACTGTGTCCTGTCCAACCCCCATCTCCTCAATTTGGTTCAACATGTGTTTTGTATCTTTAATGACATAGGGCAATCTATCCACTAATGGCTGAAGGTACCCATTTAGAAACTTGCCTAACTTGTGGGTGATAGATCCCAACCCACTGATGATGGGCCTTCCCGGTGGGTTGATTTTGTCCTTGTGTACTTTTGGGACCTGGTACACTATCGGTACCCTGGGTGCAGATGGGATCAAATATGAAAACTCCTGATCATTCAGGATGCCCTCATCCAATCCCTGTTTCAGCAGCCCTCTCAGCTCCTTCATATACATGTTTGTGGGATCCCCCCTCAGTTTTACATATGTTTCTGGATCACAAATCAGCCTATCGAGCTCCTTTGTATACTGTTCTTTACTCAAAACCACTACTCCCCCTCCTTTATCAGCTGGGCGAACTACTAGTTCTTTTTTGTCCAACATCTCCTTAGCTATTTTCCTCTCATCACTATGTCCATTCTCAGGGATTTTCCTAATTTCATTCTCCACCATTTTTTTAAAAACCTCAATGGACTTACTCCCTGTCTGGGGGTTAAATGTTGATGGATTCCTCAATCCTGAGTGGCGGTATGGGTCCACTTTATTGGCTCTGTTGTTGGGGCCTTCTCTTTGTGCAAAATATTTTTTGATGTTGAGTTTTCGTGTGAACTTTTGCAAATCAATGTAAGTTTTAAATTTATTCAGTCCACTCCTTGGGGCATATTTGAGGCCCTTATCCAACAGACGGATCTCTCGGTCCTCCAATTCTACTCCACTCAAATTGTATATTCCTTCTCCTCCTAATACCTTCTTCTTTTGAATTCTCCTCCCTCCCCTGGATCCCCTTCTGCCTCTCTTTTTCTCTCTTTTGGTGGTGTGTGAAACTCCACCACTTTCCGTTCCCCAGACTCCTCGCCACCCGGGGTTCTCCATCCTGGAGGGGACCTTCCCCTCCAACCCTCTTCTAAAAAAGGCCTATACTGTTGTTCATTCCTCAGAGGGTCATATCTGTTATAGACAGGAACCTGGTATCTATTATAGTGGCCTCCCCTAGGTTGTGATTGATACGGTGCCCCTCCCCCTCTGTAATAGTGTTGTGGGGGGGTCTTTGGTGGTCCCCAATATCTATTTGGAGGAGTTCGTGGGTTCTTTTTAGGGGTCCTGGGGTTATAATACCTATTCGGTGTTCTCGGGGGGTGATATTTTGGTACAGGCTTTACCTGTTCCCCATCCTCAGAGGTATCAGATACTTGTATTACTACTTCTTTTTTCTTATTAGTCTGGCATCTGTACGCTGTCTTATTTTTAAACGCTTCCAAATCTTTTTCATATCTAAATTTCCTATCTTCTATTATAGTTTTTTCTGACTGTGTCAGTGAGTCACATAATTTTTGGGACAATTTTTTATATTCATCTCTTTCTTTATGGGGGTCAAGTTTTGTTTTTATGTCTTCTATTTCTTTAGATAGTCTTTCCAACCTTGCCGTCTTTCTTTTTATACTAATCCTTACCATAAGCAACCCACACTGAGTGAGCTGTTCCTCCCATTCCTGATCATTTATTTCATTTTCCTCTCCATCATCTGGTAATATGTCCCACCGAAATTTTTTTGGAACATACCCTTTGCCCACATATTTGTTCAATATTGCAATGTCCCACCATGTTGTTTGCTCCTTGTACATAGTATTCTGTAACTTTCTAAAGTTATCCTCTAAGGTGTTTTCATGAGGCCTACATTCATTACCCAAAGCATCATCAACATTAATATGCCTAGTTCTCCTGTACTCAAATACATCCATCATCAAGCTTGCTGTATAAATACTCAATATGAGGAAATGTCAAACACAGCGTTACACAGCGCTCAGATGAATATACCCGCAATTACCAATATGGTTCAAGGATGTATTTAAATAATCAATGTGATTTATATATACAGTACATAACTAAAAGGGTTCCTATGTTATAGACAGTCCTACGGGTACGCTTCTGAAACAAGGCTTGAGTTAGTCCTTTCTTATCAATAGTATTTCTCCTCCAGAAGCGCTCCACCATAGACAACAATGCTGTCACCACCACCAGGAACACCCTAAAGGATCCTCACTCACCAAATAAGGTGGGCCAGCAATGACATTGGCCTTATCTCGCCTCTGGGGTATTTGATAGGCTCCCCACACCCTGTGGCAGTCAGATGCTATCCAGATATCACCTCTCCTTTCTTCCTGAATGTGACCTCAATGCAAACAAATGCTATCATTGCGCAGGCATCTTAGCTTAAAAGGGTATTTATTAAAAAAGGTTCCACTCACATGTTACAGGTAGTTGGTAAGCCTGTGGAGTGTTTGCAAAAAACCATGATTGAAGTGGGAAAAAGGGAAAGAAGAGATCTATTACAGGGTAAAAGGGATCAAGGAGGTTCACAACAAAAATATCAAACTGCATTTATCACAGATTTTAGTACTAAACATAAGAATTTGGAGAGAATTATCTCGAGACATTGGGGTATTTTGTTGGAAGATGTGACTTTGAAAAAACTGCTGCCTGAGAAACCTAAAATGATATATAGGAAAGCCAATAATTTAAAAAACATATTGGCTCCTAGTTGTGTAAATCCACCAAAAGCCCCTCAGTTGATGCCTTGGCAGAGGAAAGGATTTTTCCCATGTGGGGGGTGCTTCTCGTGTAGAGGGGCCAAGGGAGTGAGAACAGATTGCTTCGTATCATTTCAGAATGGGAGATCCTTCAAGGTAGAACAAAACATCACATGTCATAGCAAAGGGGTAGTATATTTGCTTTGGTGTGGGTGTGGGAAGCAATATATAGGTCGGACCAAAAGGGAATTAACAGAGCGAATAGCTGAACATGTAAGGAACATAAGAAAGGGGGTGAGGGGGCATAGTGTATCCGAGCACTTTAGAAAAGAACATGACCGAGACCCAAGTGGGCTGAATTTTTGTGCAATTGAGAAGATAAACATACCATGGCGAGGGGGAAACAAGATTAGATTGATTTCAAGAAAGGAGACTGAGTGGATCTTCTTGATGGAAACCATGCAACCAAAGGGATTTAATGTGGAAATAGATCTCAACTGTTTTATTGATGACAGCTAAGAGAGGGAAGGAATTTTGCATGTGTGAAATAAAATAATATTATGGCAGTATGGGGTTAGGCCACTAGAGGGAGACAATATGAATATGTAAAATATGTAAATGAATGTACTGATTATAACCTCGTCCTTATGAAGATGTAAAATATGTACATGGAAAGAATGTGGAAATAGAGATTATGGAGATAATTTGGAAATAATGTGGGGATAGACAAATTAGAAAGAATGTGTTTATAAAGTAGAGGATTGAGTCTGGTGATATAAATGAAATATGATGTTATGTTGAATACGCTGCTTCTAATGTAAAAGCTTGTGGAGCGGAGGATGCTCCACAAATAATTTGAATGAAAATATGGTGAATTGTAGAGAAGTAACATGGGGTCACGTAATTTAGTTGGTATAATGTGATGTAAGATGATGTTTAAAATTAGCAAACATGTTAGGGGGAGTGAATCCAACACTGATCCTTATAGAAGGTTTTTTAATATGAATTTGTAATAAAGTTTTAAATAAAGTTTTTTATGTGTATAAAAGCCTCCCGGGCTCCGGAACGCACACTGACACGCAAGGAAGTGAGTTTCAAGTAGAGGGAGGCGTGTAGCGTAATGACGGCATGCGCACTGGCCGGGAAGCGGACGGAGCCTATTGGGAGGCGGGGGTGCGACGTCACAGAGGGGCGTAGCAAGACGCCTTATTACAGCAATCTCCGCATGGTGGCTCCATCCCCTGAATGAGTCATCTTCATGACGAAATCGATAGGGAGGAGCCACATGCGGAAGTAACACGGACAGTGTAGTGGGACGCGGTGGCGTGGTGGAGCGAGCAAGCCCTGGGATACCAGCACACGGCGGCCAGCCCGGGAGGCCGCACGGGGTGGAGCCCGTTCCTAACACTCCACAGGCTTACCAACTACCTGTAACATGTGAGTGGAACCTTTTTTAATAAATACCCTTTTAAGCTAAGATGCCTGCGCAATGATAGCATTTGTTTGCATTGAGGTCACATTCAGGAAGAAAGGAGAGGTGATATCTGGATAGCATCTGACTGCCACAGGGTGTGGGGAGCCTATCAAATACCCCAGAGGCGAGATAAGGCCAATGTCATTGCTGGCCCACCTTATTTGGTGAGTGAGGATCCTTTAGGGTGTTCCTGGTGGTGGTGACAGCATTGTTGTCTATGGTGGAGCGCTTCTGGAGGAGAAATACTACATGCTACAGGTTGTTTTGTAAAAACATCAAATCTAATGAAAATGCTTCTTTAAAAAAAAATGGTGATTGATGTGCACCCGTTGAGTGACAAATCATGTCCATTCTTTATTGCATTGTGCACAGGGAGGAGTTCAGCTATAGTACACATTTAAAACCACTTAACGACCAGGCTCCTTTTGCCTGATCTGTGCAGCGTGGGCTCTCCAGCCCACAGCACAGATCAGGTTTGCAGCATGGCGATCAGACTTCCCCCCCCCTTTTTTTTCCCCACTAGGGGGATGTCCTGCTGGGGGGGGGGGTCTGATCGTCGCCGGCTGCCTGTGATTTAAGGGGGGGCTCCTCAAAGCCCCCCTCCACAGCGATT